>NW_010321408.1:0-271 GCF_000700745.2 Antrostomus carolinensis
TTCCTCAGAAAACTATGCAAGTATCCATGGTGCCTTTGTTCCCTATGTTTTTTTTCTTGTGAATAAGAATTAGCTCAACCAGATGTTTGCAAATAAGTGATTAAAAATGGTATGCAATATCAGCAAATCAAATTGGGTTTTATTCACAAGAACATTCGCAAATACTTTATTGCCATATTCACTCAACTCCAGTCTGAGCTTATTTGGCTCCTCTTTCTTCCAGCAGCCTCTCCTCCTCTTGATAGCTTTTAACAGATTTGTTGAAATTTCA
>NW_010321408.1:386-37877 GCF_000700745.2 Antrostomus carolinensis
TTTCCCTACTTAGCTTCACTGGGAAGCACTACCAAGGAGTAGGGAGGATTCACATCTTGAAAACAGCAAAGAACAAAATTGGGTGCAAATATGAAACCAGAAAGAATTTCCAAGAACATTCCTTTACACTTTATGATTCAAGTCTGTGTGAAGCACTCTTGACCTGTAGCAGAAGACTGAAAGTTCTGTCATCCAGTTTTAACTCTTTTTTTCCCCCAGTATATTTTTTCAAACAAATTTAACTTCAGAAACGGGGGACACACACACACTGCAAAAAACATTAGCCAAGATAAAACAGCAGTGCCTTTATCTCTGTATTAATCATCTAACAGAAGAAAACCAAGGACACTGATTAGGCTTTTGTGATGGGAAGCAGGATGGATGTTCTGCAGGTTACAGCTAATGAGGATACAATTTCACAATGGGCCCATTCTTTCCTGCGCACCTGAGTAATATAGGTCAGGTGCTCAATTTGGAGGAGTGTGTGCCAACTTTCCAGCATCATAATTCAATGAAACAACACAGGACAGTGACTGTGTAATGCTGTGGTGCAGTATAGACAGTGTCCCAAAATTCACTTTCTTATTTTTGTGTGACAAACAGCTCTCATTTCTGTCCCTAAGGAGAAATGACTCACCAGCTTCTTAGCTCCCTGAAGAGAAGTTTGTGCTTTGCTCTCCCCACCCTCGGTTACTACTTTGTTTTCTTTAGGCTTTAACTGTTGTCCAGTCTAAGCCTCCAGGAGTAACACAAGGCAGTAGCTTTTTGTTACTCTTTCAGCTTTTTACATCCCTACTGCTCAAGGGGGTTTTTGTTTGTTTGTAAGAAAACAACCACAACAAACTCTCCCTTCCAAGCCACAGCAGAAGCAAAAGCAAACCAGAAACAGCACTTTTGTAACACGAGTGGTTTTTAGGGTACCAAATGTGATGCAGCATTTTGGGGAAGGATTTAGAGTGCCAGGGAAAAGGGAACAACGTCTGAAACAAGGCTGACAGCCTCATATTTTATATCAGCGTTTTTTACAAGAGCATAATCCAAAGAAAAGCAGAAGGATAAGAAGACACAGGAAAGATTGGGGGAAAAATCTCAGACTGTTTTCTTCCTACTACAGACCCCCAAGGCATGGATGGAATATTTTCAACCAGAATCCTGCTTGCAGCCTATTTGCGGTAACAGTGCGTTGTGAGACCACAGGAGCAACTCTTAATGAATTAGATTCTTGCAAGGTGCTGTATCTTAAATAACATAACATGACAAGGTCTCCTGAGTACTGTTTATTCTTTAAAAGGCAACTTTATAAAGATTTTGTTTGCAGTTTAAGATTCAGAAACACTGGAAACTAATGATTTGTAACCAAAATGAAATCCATATCTCCGATTGATTTTGGTTTAGTTACTTGGAAACAATATTGATTCCCAAGAGATGCATCTAAACACCCAGTTTGAGGCCTAAAGAATTTCCATACTATTGATTAATAGATGCTATCTATCACTTTCACTTTTAATGAGACATTTTCTCTTCCACAAGTTGCTGTATACTATCGAAAGGTCAAATGTGAATTTTGTACAAGAAACTTCAGTGCACACAGCCAGCCCCAACTCCAAAACAGCTGATTTCTTTGCTTCTTTAATTAAATCATGAACAATAGTTTTCCTTCCTGTTCCCCAAAAATTATTCTATCAATGTGCCTTGTTCTTTTGATAGTCAGCCCTGTTGATATTTAACCTATGCTTTAGCGGGATGTTCTTTAAAACTAAGACCGCTTTTGCCCTGTGGTTTTATAGGACACAAAAGAAATGTGATTCATGACCAGGTCAGTGCATTACAAATAATAATGATTCTCATTAAATAAATCCCCATTACTCTTTGAGGCATCTTTCCTCTGGGCCAAATGCCATTATCTGTGCAATGCTCTTAAACAAACCAGCAAAACTGGGAGTGACAGCCAATACAAAGCCGTTCATAAAGAAAGCTGATGTGCAGCGATATTCACCAACCCATTGGGAAATATATCTCACTAGGAATTCAGTAAGTGATACAAGTGCTTATTATACATTCAGCTTGGTAAACGATGAGAAAATTTCCTCCAGGCCTCAGAGAGAATAGCTTTAAATAAATCCTTATGTATTAACGATATTTCCAGTAATACTTGGCAGCATGCAGACAGAATACACAAGTTACCACAATAGGAACATTGAAAAATGGGGAGTTTGCATCCACAGAAGTTTGAGCTGACAGGTTAGCAGGGTTTAGCATCATTAGCCAGTTGCAAATCCACAGCCAGGAGCAGCAGAGCCCTAATCTAAAACCACTGAAAGGAGAAGCAGGTTGAAATAATAATTCAGGTTAAAATGGCCCTTGGGAGGTCTCCACCTTGAGCATTTGCTGCCTCTCGCCCTTCCACAGAGCACCTCCAAAAAGAGCCTGTCCCAAGCTCCCCCACCCCATCCCTTTGGATAGCTGATTTTCGATCCTCTCCTCTCCCCAGTGCCCTGGGCTGTCCATGTCTCTTGGCAGACACTGGCTCTACCCTGTGCCCAGCCCACGGCCGTTCCCAGAGCACCCCCACAAAAAGCAGTGACATCAGTAAATATCCGTTCTGCTGCACAGCAGAGTACTTGGACATTGCTTAATTTTGTATGCATAAATGCCCTGGTTTAGGTGAGCACAGCAATTTGATGCTCTGGACCCGAGCAAATCACGACTGGAATTTGGTGATCTAATGACTGGCAGTTACTCATTCGAGGGATACACCCCCACCCCAGCAATTAATAAGAAAAGCTGCTTTTATTTAAAATACTTAAAAACTAAAATATGCATTTTTCTTTATAAATAGCAATGTCAATATATTATGACAATATTCATCAGTCTCTACAGTTACTGGGCTTCTACTGAAGCAAAGTAAATTAACAAATTAAATTCTTATGTTCAAGCACTATATGCTATTGACAAAGTTTATGAGAAAAAAAAAAATGAAGGGAGTCACTGTCCAAGCATCTGAGCTGGAGTCTGGTATATAATAAACCAAGCCCTGACATTTTAGCTCTCTCCAACAGGTTCCAATAATATATTTTCTTTACCTTTTTTCCCCCTCCCTAAGTCTAGTTCAGTTTAATGTGTAATTCTTTCAAAGTCAAAGAGCAGCTAGGATTTGCTAATTCAGAAATTTCTTTCCTTTCTGTAATCTATTAATAAAAATCTAACTTCAAGAATGTAAAAACTACAGAAAGGTATTCTGACCAGAAATCATCAGTTTGATTCCCCAAGTATTGATAATACTGTCTTTAATAAATCAGCATTAGCTGACAAGTTAAAGGAAAATGGTAAACATATTTTGATTAAATTTTGTTTCATTATTCAGTACATTTAATGTTAATTTATTTTAAAGTACTAGTTTTCTGCATAAGCTTAATTCCAGTTTCTATTCAAAAGCAAGATCAACCCTTAGTCAAAATGAATCCAGTAAGTAAGTTATCCAGGCCTGTTTAGCAAAACCAACTGTAAAATTAAGGAGCCAACCTAATGCGTTAAAGCTATGTATCTGTTCATGTGATGTAGTAGGCACATCATTAAACTCTAAAACTAAGCAAAGTTTGGATAATGACTTGACTTCATTGAAAATCCACATTCTAGTGGTTACTAGTTAATCAGAACAAACCTCCATTCAGAAAAATTATCTTTAAAAGTATAAATAGGAAACAAGAATAATAGTGATGGAAATACAGCAAAGTTTTTGATTGCTGTTTCAGATCACTCATTTCCACTGGTGCTTTCCAGACCTACCTGACAATGCACCAGTATCATCCCCCCAGACGTGTAGTCCCCTCACCACTGGCTGTAATGAGTTCTGGATTAGGTCCTCCCTACATTAATGTGCCTAGGGAGCAGCAAGGGAACATCATCCCTTGAGCAGACATGAGGTAGATGTGGAAGAGCTACGTGAAGTCCACACCAAGATCCCACCGTGCACACACAGCCCATCTCCTTCCCCAGCAAAGCCAGTGCTCATGTCCACAGGCTGTACAGAGTCAGAGCCTTCACAAAACACAGAGCAGAACTGCAATGAGCTGTTCTGCCTTCCTACACTCCAGGCACAACAGCAGAATCAGCCAAAGTAGTGCCACACATCACCTATATTAAATGCAGCTGTAGTAAATGGCAGCCAACAGTAACTCTCTCAATCTATCCACTAGTATTTAGGGACTAGAGGATGAAATGCTGACCATATATAGCACGCTGCACAGGATCCGTTTTATTGCTAAAAAAATTTGGCACTTCCTTATCATGTCATAAATCAGCACGGAGAGAATAAGCACATACATTTTCTCAACAGTATATTAAATCTATTGTCACCAAGAAAATAAAAAGTATGATAGCAAGATGAACAATCGTATCTTGCCTGGAAGACAGAGACTATAAACAGGTTTTTTAATTGTATTTTGGCAGTTCTACTCACAGGTTGCATCAGCAATTGTATCATGATCTCCCCTTAGAGATTTACAAGCTACCTCAAGAAAGGTTTACTAGGGCCAAAACTTTTGAGGTCCATATTACCTTAAAATGTGTATGTTTGCACATTGAGAAGAAACATTGAATGTTCAAAACCCAGGCTCTCCCCTTCCTAAAACATTACTTTTTTTTTTTTCCTGTGCAGTTCTTTTACAGCACTACAAATGCGGGGAGATAGCTAGAAAGAGAAAATCATTAACTGGAAGAGCGACAGATAATTTGTCTGCAAACCACAGCTCCCTCCCGCTCCCACAGCCACAGGGAAGTGGGGCTCCACCACACCAGCTGAGGCTCAATTAAGAGCTCCTGGTCCCAGGTGTTTGTAGGTGAGCACTTTACTAACAGCAGCCCAGACAAATCCAATTACTCCCAAACTCTTAGGATGGGAATGATCACAAATATTTTTATAATGGTTATTACAGTTTTAGGGTAACTGTTAATCTAAATAAGGTCCCACAGATCAAAACAAATGGTTTTCCAGGCAGTGTTGTTAAAAAAATAAATGCCTTAATGAAATTCTCCTTGAAAGCAATTTACCTTTAAAAGCTCATTCTTAAAGTTCTCCCTCACTTCTTCTGCCTATGTTCCCCGGGGTTTCTACAGCCATCTCATACAGTCTCAAGATCCAGAGCCACCAAGATGCCAGATCCAAAAGGCAACTGTTCCAAGGTACTCACAAAAGTCAGTTGGAGAAATAACAGCTTCCAATAAAAATAAAGTTTCCCTGTCACATATACAGACACGTAAGACAAGTTGTCCTTAAAGAATAAAGGCTAATGCCAGACTACATGACAGATGAAGTGACTGAGATTAGCCAACTAAAAATCACCATGTGCTACTAGAAAGGTAATTAAAGCTGAAGTACCATCTCAGTATTGCAGAAACCTGCAATTAAAGAAACCACTGGAACTTGGGAGCCAATCAGGAGCATTCCAGGCACACTTATTTAGACAAAAAACTGAATAAAAAGGAATTATATGTTCTTATATAATGTTTCAAGATACAAATATTCAAAATCTATTCTTTAAAAACACATACTTTAGGAGCAAAAATGTGTAGGAAAGAAAACCTGCTTCTCTACTGTTAGAGAAACCACCAAGTTTTAGATAAAGGGTGCTTTCAGAAGAGCTGAAAGAACATTGGTGTCATGATCTTTAATTTTCCCATAAATCCAAAAACTCAAACGAAACTGTTAAGCCACCTATACTACTGCTCCAACAGTGTGTAATTGTTTCCACAGATAAATTAATCCAGATTTATACATGACACAAGCTGGTTAGTAGAGCACGCTTAACACACAGACATTTCAGCATTCATATTCTGCCAAGTTCCTAGAGTTTTTAGTAAATTTTTTTCTGCCTTGCACTAAAAGAGAGGAAATAGGTGGCTTTGAGACATTCTCCTAATCTGATCTCTAGGTTTTTCTCAGTTAGCAGAGCTTTTCTTATTGCCAAAGGTCATCAGGATGATAGGATACCAGAAGATAAACACAGATACAATTTTTCAGTTTTGGTTACATTTGTGGCTCGAATTCCCGTGTTTTAAGTGATGCTAAGTGCTTAAGATGTTAAGCCAATCTGAGTTTCACTTCAGAGTTTCCATTGTTAACCAGACAGCTTCAACATCTATTTAAAAAAAAAAAAAATCAAACAGATTAGGTATGCATAAATGCATGGCCTCGTGTTCTGCTACCTACCACACAGCCTGTATTTTGGCAACAATAAGAACTATGGAAAGGATAAGAAATACGAGATATCTACAAAGGTCTTTATTAAACAGTCAGCAGCCTTAATGTCACCCGACATTCTCATTCGTCACTAACTGCAGAGGGACAACCTGGAACTCCAGAAACCTTGTCTTTTTGTAGTGACACAGTAAGAAGTTTCAGTCTCAACCATTTAAAACTTTGGCAGAGAGAAGAAAGGAGAACAGGCACACTTACAGTCCAGTTGACTTCCCTGTACACGGGTCCTATCAAGAAAAAAAAAAAGAATGCCAAAACAATCATAATTTCCCTTTTAAAAAGGGTGAGATATTTATGACAGTCTTTTCCTCATGTCTGGAAAGAGCACTTCATCTGTCATTGAACACTACAAACAGCTTTCGCTCGCTTAAAGGAACTTAACTTTGTTCAAGTTAGACCTCCTGTCCCTATGTTATTTATTCCATGTATAGCTGTGAATCCCAGATTTGCCAAAGTAAATCCTTGTAAGACCTTGTAAGACCTTATTTATCCTCCTGCCGTTCTTTGGGAACTGGTCATTAACAGAACACATACAAACACTGAATGAGAAGCTTATCTCTGAAGGGTCTGGCAAAGTACATTGGCAGCCCTATCCTCATATCAACTTTTTTGTAGAGCGTGCACCATAGCAAACTGCACTTTACACATCTTTACCTGCATTTACACCATACTTCCCTTGGCATTCAACACGTGAAGTCAAACTACTCTGGTGTAACACTCAGGAAGACATCTAGAACAGCTACAGGCCTAAAGCTAACAATGTTTCCATTAATGTAAATACAAATTAAAAGCAATTTGGTAATTCTGAAGAGCAGGGGAGTAAGGACCAACAGTACTGGAGAGCTGTGTTACACCCAGTCACGGGCACAAGGTGTGGATAACAAGAAAGAGATGAGGGAGGAGAGAGTTGTTTAGGGCAGTCACAGCAACCTCCATTACCAACAGTGCCATCCGCCTCCAGAAAACCTTACAGCAGGTGCCAGCTCTCACAAACTAGAGACAGCTGTTAACCATCCTTAGAAAATGAGATGCAGAGAGGAGGAGAGGCCTCACATTTAGCACATCTAAATGCAAAGGAGAGGCCTTCCCATTTAGCACATCTTATTTAATTTTATTATTTAGTAGCACACACTAGAAGAATGTTGGTTTTGCAAGTAACGTCATCTCTGTATAACCTGCCACTGGTTAGTGTGTCCCAGACCATTGGTGATCCAACAAACAAAGGCACAGGAATTGGTTTTCAGTAACCAGCTCCCAAATTATCCACAACACCCAAAGATGAAAGGGTGCACTTCTTAAAATTTACACATTCATCTGAGAGTCACAAGGCACAGACCTGGGAGGCAGAATCATAGTTTAGGGGCTGGTGCCAGGCAGGGAAACACCTACAAAAACAGAAGAGAAGATGGACACTCGGGTCAGGAGGTCCCTGCAAAGCTTAGCAACTGCACCAAGCAAGCTGCTCTGTTCACAGTAAAGTCAGAGCAATAAAGCCAGATGCAGCAGAAACCACTTAACCCCTCCTAGCACCCAAGCACTTGGGTCCAGCTTGCTGTAAATGCAACAAGTGTCTGTAGAGAGAGCACTGTGCCATCAGCACCTCTTCCTGCTTCCCCACAAGGCCTCTGCTGTCCTGCTGTGACACTGAACTGGGTTGCATTTGTTTGTGAGTGCAGCTCCCATCAAAAGAAATAAGTCTTTCCAAATAATATGAGGATATCTATAATACTGTTCCTCTGCTAACAGAGAAAAAAAAAAATCATTAAAGATGCATTGAAGAAAGGTGTTCAGATATAAGCTCTTCCTTGAAGCATCCTGCACTGCCTATAGCTCTAATGCAAGTCTGAAGAAGTCAGTAGTTTCCCCACTGACTTTGATGGGATTTAGGTTTGGTCTTTGATGGAAAAAAAAAAAAAAAAAAATATATATATATATATATAGAGAGAGAGAGAGAGAGAGAGAGAGAGAGAGAGAGAGATCAGAGTTTTTCAAAGAGCTCCAGTAAATGCAGCTATTGCTGCATTACAGGACGAGTAAACAAAATCATTACCTGTAATTCATCAATCACCAAGGGAACTTGCCTTTAAGAACTACACATCTGTGATAGAAAAAGAACATTATCATCCTTTTTATCCCAGATCCTGGGAGAAGGAAATATGCCAAAAAAAAGACAAAAAGACATTGATTTCTGGAAGAGTGAAAGAGTGACTCATCAGATGGCTCCTCAGAATAAAAAGTTCATGTTCACAGTAAAAGGAAGAAATTCTACTCTGGGCTTAGATGTAACACAAGGAAAAAAAAAATCTACAATGTTCCTCAATAAACTGATTAGATACATCAGAGAAATATGAAATCCTGATCAAAGATTTAAGTGAAAACATATGTGGCAAAGGACTTAAGTCCTTTGGACATTGTTTAAGGACTTTCATTTGACTTTTAAATGCTTTCACACTTTTTAATACCCAAAAAACCCATGACTCTTGTGAAGATAAAATCTCTAAGATTTCCTTTTGCAGAACAGCAATGTCCTTGAGGTGTTCAGCAATATGATGCAATTTTACCACAGCACCCATTTCCACCTGCAGGAAGCAGAGCTCTAGACAGACACTAAAAAGCAAAGTATTTCATAGATGTGAAGTATGAGAAAGGAGACATGTAAATATTGCTAGAATAACATCTCATTGTTTTTGTCTCCCTAAACAGTGTTCTGACATGATGGATGTGCTGCTGACACCCAGTGTTATATTGGTTGCCACTTTTAAAGATCATGTTTTAAATCTAAAGCGCAGAAGCAGCTACACTGTAGACACTAATAAATAAAAGGCTTTTTGACAGCTGTAGAAAGGGGAGAAGTTAGACACATACTGCCAAGTTAAATTAAACCCAAAATTCAGGGTTTATAACAAGCTTTAGCAAAAGCTAAGACAATCAAAAAGTTTCTAGGATATTATTTCTTTTCATTTTAATAAAATAAAAATGGTGCTACACTAACAAACCACTAACTTTTATACACAGCTGGTACTGAGGACAGGCTGCGTGTATCAGGGCATTTACCATCGACAGAATAAACCAAGGCTTCAAGAGTTCCACAGAAGTACCCCACGTTCCTATCTCAACCACTGCAGGCAGTCACCATATTGTCACCACCCTGGGCTAGACCCAAAGGCATTTTGCAGGTAGCGGTTCCCAGTGACACAAACACACCCCAATCCACACCACATTTCTGCATTACAGTAATTTACCGTTTGTGCGCAGAAATGAACTGAATGTTGTTCACAGGTTGGGAGAGGAAGAGCAAGGGAGGAGGAAAAATGCCTGTAGTACTTCTTAGGGTTATATATTTATACCAAAACTTGAATGGCACTGGAAAAACCTGCTCTGTTGAACAATATTTTGTGCTGGCACACATTTGACAGGAAGAACGTTCAGATACTTATCTAGCAATAGCTGTGGGTTGTTTAGATGGATGGAAAATAAAAAGAGTATGACTCAAGGCCATAAACCTTCTGATTTATAAAGAGATGTCACTGTATTAGTAAAAACGCAATTCAATCAATATCCAGGAAACTTTGAAGTAAATGTGACTTACAACTAAATAAGAACAGGTTGTGAAATTTTTTATACGTTACCACCAAAAAGACATACTACAAAGCATCCATTCGTATAAATGATCTGAAATTCACAATAATTTCTGAACGGTTATTTTGGAGATGGATTGCAAATGCATTTTACTAAATACTAGTATCTTTGCTTATTCTTCATGCAGTGAATATGCATTTCATTTTTCTTCCTCAGAAACAATAACTCTGTCAGTACTGAGGAACAATGCAGAGTGCTTGCTGCACACAGCTCGAGGAGAGCGGCAGCCAGGCTCACGGGATGGGTATGACAGAAGAATACAGAGACACACAAATAAAGGAAACAAACACTCTTATCGGGAGCAGAAGTTTGTAAAGCTTTACAATTCACAAAAGCACCAGGGCACCTCAACACATGTAGTTAAGCTGTAACATGATTTCACATGATTACCTGTTGTCATTAGAACCTTCCTGAATTCCTTGCAGGATACGAGATTTCCCAACACCTTTCAATTAACCTGTCACTTTAATCTCACTTCACTGGAGTAAAGGAGAATCGGCAACACTCACTGCCCCTGCCCTCCCCTTTTATCTCTCCACCTTCTCTGCTACACAGCAAGGGCAGGCAGAGCCACACACGCTGCAGGAGCTGCAGCCACCACCATCAGTGTGGCTTCCCAGGGCCTGACCCTGTCTTTGCTGTAATAGTGACATGCTGAGGCTGCTGAAAACGTGAGCAAAGGCACACCTCCTGGAGCCCAGCGGCTCCCTGCACCACAGCTCCACATGCCACACCAGTACAGTGCAGCAGCCCGGAGCTGCACCATGCTTCACCCCTGACATGGGACTTCATCCCTTGAGAGGGACCTGCAACAGACTGAGCATCACCATCATGACAGGAGACATACCTACTAGTGGAATTAATTCTTCTGGGATCTCATATTTAATGCAGCATTAGCCACAGTTATTAATGTGATTCACACTCTTGGAGATCTCATCCCATTCCTCCAAGTTAACATATGTCTACCTTACAGAGAGCAACATCAGCTTTTCAATGCATCTCCAAAAATCAGTTATATAAATGTGCTTTTTTAGCAGTGCCAATTCATGACTTTGCAGCAAAAAAAGGATGTTGAAGATCCAGCCAGATATCAACAGTTATGGAGCTGCTTGTAATTTGTGTTAAACAGAAGTTGCAGCAGCACAACATGACAGACAGACCCCAGAGGCAGCACAGGAGGTGCAAGTTCTGCTCCTACATCTGCTGCCAGGCTGTTGGGTGACCTTGAGTTAGTCCATTCACTGCAGCATCATGTCTATAAAGCTGAGCAAATACATCTGACCTCCCTCGAGAAGAGCTTTGAGCTCTACCCATGAAAAGCTCTGTGCAAGAGCATGGTGGTATTGCATTATTACTGCACAGATATATCAGCTCCCTTCCATGGGGATCAGTTTACAACACAGACAGGCAGAGAAAAAGATCTCAAGCCAGCCCTAGTGAAGGGGCCCTTTCAGAACAGTTACAGAAGAAAAATGCTACATTTGTCAAGATTTTGCCTATAATCTCCAGCCAACAATGAATTCATGTTTTTCCGAAATGGCAAAGGTTTACTGAACCCAGGAGCCCAGAGTACCAGACAGGGTTAGGAAGGACTCAGTAACTACAGCACACACTCTACAGGAATGACCATGCTGGTGTCACAGGATGGGGAGGGAGTTTGTTGCGGTTTGTGGATTTTTTTTTTTAATTGTTGTTTGAGGTGTGTTTTGTTTAGTTTGGTTTTTTTTTTCACCGTTTTAACTCCTTCCTCTATAAGGCCTTTTCATTTCTGCCAAACATACCACACTTCTGTTTTAAGAAACTTCTTGGCCAAGAAGTGTGTCCTTCAAGACAAAGCATATCTGGGATGGTAAATCAATGATTGATCTTAAGAGTATATCCTTCACTGGGATCCTGAGCTGGGAAAAGCCAACCCCTATGACCTGCACAAGAATACATCCTCAAAGGTCAGTGGCTACACAGATGGTTCCAGCAACCAACAACAAACCCATCCAAGAGATGACAGTCTGCCTTGCCCCCATCTCTTCCCAGGACTAGTATATTGATAAAGAACCTGTTTGAGGACACTTCAAAACAGCTTTTGCAAGCCTCTGAAGTAAGACTTAATTCTAAATCATTAATAACTATTTTGGGGATCAAATTAAGATTCTAGGAATAATTAGAAAACTGGAAAGTTTCCTGAAAATACAGACAATATGTGAGACACTTGAAAACCCAGTAATGTAAAAAGAATGGTAGTGGGGAATGAAATTAAACAGAAATAAAAAATATTTCAGAAGAAATAATGGCCAAAACATTTTACATGCAACTTGTAGCACAAGAAGGATAAAAATAAAGTGGATATTAAAGAGAACAGCAATTTTACCATGTTACAGCAAAACACATTTTTTACATTTACGACCAATAAAGAAAACTTGCACAGTTAAATTATCAATGTTTTAAGAGAATATAAACAAACACTGTGGACAAGGACCAGACTGCTCAGTTCTCTCATGACCAAGCTTCTCAGGTACAACTGATATCTACAGATATTAGATAACCTGCAAATACAGAGAGTAACAAAAACAGCAGCAGTCAACACCACCTACTTTAGGCCTTGAGTGAGTTAAGATCAGCTGTACACAAGAAAACCCGTTATTCTCCTGCTAGCCAATTACTGCCTGATTAACTTGCTCATCTACAATTCCAGCAGCTCTCCTGGGAGCACAGGACTGAAATGCAACCCAGGGCTATAAATTAAAGTATCAGTTTGTATGGAGGAATCCGCCCTTTTAACTAAGGCCACCACAGCCTCTGCTGACTGCAGGAGTACTTCTCCTCCAAGGAGCTCCAGGATCCTGCACATAACAGCCAAGGCAATAACAAAGGCTACTACTTCTCTGTGTGTTGGGTTTTTTCCACTTTCAGCTGATTCCCACAGGCAGCCTGTATTACCTGGCAGCACACTGACATAGGTGCCAATTCGCTGGAAGGTGAGAGCCAAGCCATACCTTTCCAAAGAGTTTTATTACATTCAGACACTGCTGATATCTAGTCAGATGCTTTTTCCAGCTATTTTTACAATCAGTAATGAACGGGTCACATTACTGCTGCTTTTCAAGTGCATACATCCACTCAATTCCACAAATAATTGGGACAAATGCAAATCCAACTTTTTTTTTTAATTGTGTCCGGTTCAGAGGAAGAAAGATTACATAAGCTTTTGTTACAGGTTTTTCTGTCATTGTACTCACGTACCAAATAAAAATTCTTTCAACTTTGAAAAGTTCAACCCCTTACTCTGAAAATTTCCAGACATCTGATACAATAATACCTGTTCTTCCTTGCTATGTGACTGAAAACCTTTACTTGGGAATCTAATTACTGGTCTCTCACCAGTCACATTAATAAAAAATGTGAGTCCATCCCCCAACACATGCAGGCTGAACCTGCCCTTGAAACAGTACCAAGGAGCAAAGCACTGCCAGGACATTTCTACCCTCAGAGGTAGAAGAAAGGCTTGAAGAAAGCCTAATCAAAAACTGCGCAGATTTCTCAAGTATTGGAAATCATCATTTGGAAAAAGCATTGCACAGGAAAAAGAAAAGCACAGGGGGCTGCAGAAATCAGACTCACACAAATCCTACTGAAGGCACACACGCTCCCATCCACTGGCTTAGGGAGCCCACGAGCTGCTGGAGGCTGGCAGCCCAACATGGGGCAGGACGCCTGCTCCCTCCATGGTCATACTCTGCTGTGAACATTCACTTGTAAGCAGGTCAGGAGGGGATATTACATCAGACAGTGCCTTGGTCTTGCTTAAAGTATTTGTTCTTAGGGCTCTAAGCTCCCTTTAGCCATGGCAAAGGTGTTCAAAGCAAGGTTTTGCAAAGCAGCTTAGCAACACCACACCACTCTCCATGAACACGCAACGAAACTTGCCAATACGTGAAGAGCTATGACCTTGGTCTCACCTCTCATCTCCAATAGCAATTGGAATCCAGGGTGGGAAGGTGTTTTCAGAGAAGCTCACCCATGCCAGCAACCTTCCCTCCATTTGCTGCTGCCAACATACCTGCTCTGGCAGCCCGGAGGGTCAGCCACCCACACAGCCCTGACGGTGTGAGAGAGGCTTTGCTGGGGAGAAGCAAGCTTAAGAAGAGAGTGTTACTAAAGCTCCCCGACAAATAACCACAGCATGCTTGAAAACAGGACTCCTGTGCATGCTAAGTCCATTTATTTTTTTTAATAAAAGATAAAATAATTTTCTGTTGAGAACTTTCATATTAAAACCTGCTCAGCAGATACGAAATTAATCTGATGTTATAACCAACCGTTTTTACAAACTGTAGGAAGAGACAAGTGTGAAAATTACAGTTATTTATATTCAGACAAACAGCCAACAAGACTGCACAACAGCCCAGTAGCACAATAGCAATGGCTCAGAGTGAAACAAATTAGTCTGGCATTTTTAATTAAAAATTTTCTGCTTCCTGGAATGCACCAATTGTCATCTCTTTTTCTATGTCACAGATTAACAGAGTATCCTTTAACGGCTTTTATGTAACAAAGCATTCATATATTAAATATAGAAAACATAAAAATGAGTGAGTTCATTTTTAGAGGCTTTTCCTTTACATATATGCTGTAATTGAAATTTTGAGTGATGTATCCTACAAGAAATTGGAGGGTGGGGAAGTCAGAAGCTGCTTTTGACTGCTAAATCAGGGGGGAGATTGTTTCTTTTTTATTATTTTTAGAGTTTGGATAGTCTAGCTCACTCAGACCTCACTCTAGATTTCAGACAATGTTACATTATTCCCTGACCAAAGACAATCAATTGTTTTGGTGCTGCATGATGAAATGCTTGCATGTCGTACAGTGCTGCTAACTTGTGGGCTCTGATGTTTTCTTCAAGCTTGAGCTCCTGAGAGATTCTCAAGTTTCACAGTTTGTTTTAAGAATCCTTTCAGCTTTTGTGGCTTTAGAGAAAGGAGTTAACCGCTAAGCAGTCCAAGACCAGAAAACAACCTAAAAAACTTCAGCATTCCCTTAAAATCAAAGCCAGTGTTACGATTTTCTTGCAGCCTGAGGCAGGACTTGCAGTACTGTCACAAGTCTCAAAACATATGAGAGTCCAGTGACTTCCAAAGCTTATCACAGGTGTTTACATCTCACCAAAGCTCAACAGGTTTAAGTGCAATCCTCTGCACTTGCCTCGATGATAGCCAGGGCAAAGAGAAGATTCTTCCTGTTTTTTTCTTAAGGAAACATAGTTAAGCTCTTATTTACTCTTCTGTCTGCAAAATGGTATCAGCCAACAATTTAAAAACCAAAGCAGAGGCCAAGAAGCAGGACAGGAATGGTTAGGTGCTCCCTTCTAGACCACACGTACCCTCTGGTGCGGTGGCAGTTTGTGACGGAGGCAGCAGCGCCGCCTCCTCGAGGTGCAGAGCACCAGGTCCAACTCCTGACGGCTGCTGAGCGTATGGGAGGAGGGAAGAAAAAGGATGAGGGTTATTTCTTTCTCCTGTCCTCCTGAATAATGCAAATAATAAATACTAGGAAGTCTCATTCTCTGCAAAATTATAACTGTCAGGTAGTCACCATTCTCCTGCCACAAATTAGACAATTATTTCTCAGTTTAGGGAAATGCTCACCTGTCCACTTTTGTTTAAACACAGGCCTCAGGGGACTTAATAAATTGAAGCAGTTCATAATCATTGCCAAGACACAAAATGTGTTTATTTCTCAGCACCACATGTTGGTTTTGTGGGGACGGGGGCGGTGTGTGCAATTGTGCAGCAGCACAGCTCTGTGCTTTGAAAGCAAATAGGTTTTTTAGATCTAAATCAACTTGTCCTGAAAAAACATTACAAATATTCTCATACCCAACACAAAAACCACACAACCCAAGGAAACTGCATTATCTTCCTTCCTCTCTACTTTAATAGTGATCTGAACTTTTTTGAGTATGCAAGTATAGCACACGTGTTGGGGAGGATAGTACTTACTTGCTGTGAGACTGTACAAATAAAACCATTAGTTAAATTGAGTTTAATTACTCCAGTTTAATTACTTTAAAGAAATTTAGCATGTGTTGGCCTTTTTATATCCCAAATTAACAACAGAGATATTTCTAACCTTCCACATCATCAAAATTAATTAGAACCTTATGCATATTATTTCTGAGTACAGAATTATGTAGGACTGGACAGCCCTGAGGCATTGTATGACACAAGAAAACTTTGCAAACATTAACAGAGAGCACCTACATCTTCCTATGCTCACAAACAAACACACAAAACAGGGTGGTAGACAGGGGAGGGAAAGTTAAACACAAAAAATTAACATACTTAACTGTTTTTTGTTGTTTTCAGAATGCAAATTCTTTATGGCAGCATGGCACAAAACAGTTCTGGGTACATTTGGGCTTATCCTCAGAAAAGTCAACTAGTCCTTTGATTAAGAGAAGTTAATCAAGTCTATCCTCCTGCACCCTGGTGGAACCCATGAGCTTGCAACCATCTACCCCAGCACTGAGGCAGTAGGTGTGTTATTGTTGACTGGCTGCTCTTCTTGGGCCAGTTGTGACTGCCTGCTAAAGGATCAGAAGTTGCTTATTAGCTGAGGAGCTGGGCACTGGAAGACTTTTTGGCATTCAGTATGTTTTGATGTAGCTGCACCAATTGCTTGATCCACTTAGTCCTCCATTAATCCATCTGATTTTGATATTACACATCAATAAGTCATCAACATTGTTTTTTACTGAGGCTTAACACATGAAATTGACACATACAAATGAAAGAAAACAGTACAAATATATGTAACACACACATTGAGTACTAACTTAAACACATCTACACATGATTTAAAATTAATCATGCTCATTGCTCATGAGTGTAGCAACTTTCCTTAAATCATGCACTTTATTCCAAGTTGAGAAGAGATATAAAAAGGTTGGGTTTTTTAATCTAATTTGATACCATAAATGCAAATTATTTTTATTTTTGTTATCAAGTAGCATTGTTACTGCCAGTGTTACTTGGGTCCCTAATATTGTATTTCCACATTTTGAAGTATTAAGATTTCCTTTAACAGTAAATTATGAATTTTCTAGTATGTAGTACTAGTTCGGGGGATAACTAATATCCCCTGCTGTGATTTTTTTTTTGCTCTTAAATGATCACAAGCTTGTCAGCCTTAACTCCATCTCACCTTACGGATTTGTCTAGCAGTGTGAGCAAAAACATTCAGTGAAATCATGTATCCAGACTTTTTTTCCAGTGGAATTAATTCGATGAGGGTAGTTTTTACTAGACTTTGTAACTGAATAGGCAGCAATTTTGTTGTATTGTCAATACTGTCCTTTCCTACTATAAAACTGGGGGGAAGGTTTTTACAGATGACTAGGAAACCAACCATCAGTTGGAAAGGTAACACACCTGCAAGTTCAGAACACTAACAAATCCCAAATGTCCTGCAACACCATTCAGCTTATTATTATTATCACGAAACAGTCTTGCTGGAAAGCCTGCATATTTGCTTCCAGTTGCCATCAGCATATGAAAAATATGCTCGTGCTTCTTTCATTATCTTCCAAGACACTGACTCCCCACCAGCCTCCACACACAAGCTGAAGGATTGGGCAGACCTGAGGCAGAATACCACTCCTTGGCCAGAACAGAGTGTGAAGAAGAAAAAAAAACAACAAAAAACCCAACAAAAACCAACACCACAATACACACAAAAAACCCCACACATCACAACACATCTCACCTTTTACAAACTGAATGTCTGTAGGCAAATCATTTGTAGATGACCTGATTCTGCAGCCCTTGCCCTGTGAGCAGAGGCTGAGGAGCTGGGCTTGTTCAGCCTAGAAAGAGGCTGCTTCAGGGGGTCCAATGTCAGTCACTCCATCCTTACTTTGAGGTTACAGACATGGAGCCAGGTTCTTCCAACACAACATGCCTTTAGCAATACCTATGACTGCATCAATGATTACCTCCACAAAAGTAACCAACTTCATAAAAGTATATCAATTGAAAGCTATGCTTATTAAAAGCACGGATAAGACAAGAAAAACCATGTACAGGTCATGATTAAAGTATAAAAGGGACAAAAAAAGGGACAATATTATTTGACTGCAGGGAATTTAGAGGCAGAGAAACAAGATAACTTCACCAGGTTCACAGCAGTGACAAACTGGGCTTCAGCATCACCAAGGCTGCTGACGCCCTTCCTGGAGCACTTCAGCCCAACGAGCCAAGCACAGCCAGGGGAAACTTCCTAGCAAACAGTATAGATGGGGGCAAAGGGGAGAGAAAGAGGATGTGTGCTGCCCTATGCCACTTGATCTTAGTGCTAGAGAGTGGCCCTCAAGGGGTTTTTTCCACCATTTCTACCACAGATGCAGGTTCTCTATCAGGCAATCCAGCCTTTAAGTTCTAAGCGTTCTTCCTTCTCTACGCTGTTTTGGGTTAGATTTTTTTTTTCTGCAGTGATTAGATGAAGAATGACTAAAGAGATCTATCAATAAATTCAGTGAGCACATAAGATTGTAACACAACAATATTTGGTTTCCTCCTTACTATGAAGTTGTATTGCTTGCTGCTAATCTGCAAACCTTGTTTCCCATCATCCACAGTTAAGTGCAAATCTTAGCTAACTTCTGCTTATAAAGAATTTGCATTTACAAGAACTTTGCTATCATTCATATGGTGAAGTCTGCATTGCATTTTGCATGCAAGACTCATAGGAACAGCATAACCTAGCTCTCGATGTCATTTTATCTTGTGAATCCAGCCTTCACCCTAACTCATGTTAGATGAAAACAAATCTTAAAATATTCCATCCAGCACCAGCACAGCATCTTTAAGCAGCACCACCTTTCTATCACACTTTATTTCTCTTCACATTTAAGGCAGCACTGTCAGTGATCATTCAGCATTTTTCTTTATTCCAGCCCTTTCCTAAAAAACACAAACCTAGCAGATTAAATAGGAATGGACTTGCCAGGAGTGAAGCAAAAAAGCAAGTTTGCCAAATAAACCATTACATATTTAATCAAATGAAAACCACTTAAACAACTAATTCTGTTAGAACCTCCATGTTACACATGCTGTATCACATTATAGCAAATGAACCTCTATACAGCAATATTAATGCAGTTACAATCTATGTTAAAGATCAAGGAAATAACAGCTAAAGAAATTAGAGAAAGTTAAAAGTAAAAAACTCGAGCACAGCTCTCCAAAACGCATCCAAACTGCTCTGGGAGCAAAATATCTTGATGTCCCCGTGCTGCTTCAATCCAAATAGTCTGAAAACAGCAACAGAGATTGGTTTTACAGAGATGGGCCCAGATGGCAAGCTTCCAGCTTGAATGTGGGTGTATTCAAATTCATAGCTTTGGCTTATGTTAATAAGCATTTTAACACTTATGCCTCCTGTCACAAGAGAGTAAAAAAAAAAAAAAATAGTAGCACGTCAAGTCATTGGATGAGAAACAGGAACAAAGAAGAAATAACAGCAAAACTAAACCAATCTCAAGGAATTTTGGGGACAGGCTCAGCTCAGCTACAGGTAAGGATGGTAATTCTTGCTACCCTCATACAGACTGTCGCCTTGTAGATCTTAATGATGCCTTTGCTAATTTGAGAAAGACCACCACTGAAATGACTCTGAGACCAAAACCTAAGAGTGCAGCATCTTCATAAGCAGGCTGTGAGTTATCTGGCAGAAAAACATAAGCTAGAAAGATTTCTTTTTAAGTTCTGCATTTTGCAATAATATATTAAAGGCTTGAAACACTGGTAAGCGATGCCCTCCCACTTGCATATCAAGGTAAAGTGGGGAGGGAAAAGAAAAAATTTATATTAACTTTCAAAATCAGATGAGGATTGATGACACCTTTGATTTTAACAAGGATTAGGAAAGGCAGTCTTACTCTGTTAAGAATGGCCTTAAAACTGACTTTCCATGCAGACAAGTGACAGCAGAACAAGTAGTCAGGAACAAAGTGTCACAGTTTGATTAATATGCAATCCTTTAGATCTTCTTTAGCTTACATCCAAGGTTTCAGTTCACTCTGGGGTGGTTTCTATTAATTTATCTCCATTTGAAGTAAAACCAAATCATTTTTCATACGGTGACACAACTTTGCCTTTGAAAATGATACCTGCTTCAGCAAGAGGTGCAAACAGATACAAGTAATATCTGCACATTCAAAAAGTGAATTTCTGCTCAGCTCATTTCTCTGACAGAGTCCAGATGTTCTGTCCAGCTAATTATGGAGTACTAAATCACAGAACAAAAAGAGGTGCATGCACACTGGGAAGAAGGATTTCAACATATTTGTGATGAAGATATTTAACCCTGTCTCTGCTTCTTTACAAAGCAGTGTTCACTATCAAAGCCCACTGACTTCTCAAAGCTCTCATTCAACTCTCAACCAAGTTTTTTTTCCCAGTAGAGATTTGAAGTACCTCTATGTCCATTTGGCAATTTCTTCTCATTCATTTACACAGCTTTCCCCTCACCTGAAGGGCACCCGAATTTTTTTTCCTTAGACAGTTTCTCCATCCATTGTACTAGAAACCTGTAGCTAAGGCCTCTATGACTTGCAGTTTTGCCTCAAGTCACCATCCCAGCAATTCTATCCATGGTCAGCAACTATCTAGAAAACCATTTTATATAGCAACATATAATCCTTAAGTTTCAGCAACAACAAGTTTTCAACTTGTTTGGATGTTTTATTCTCAATTTGTTTTAAAGCATCTAACACTGGTAGTACCTTTTAAAATCTCTAGACCATCTATCTTTCCCTCCTCTCCCCTTGTCCCCTTCTAATATCCTTTAACCTGCTTCTAGTGGCATTAACTGTACTCATCCAACAGACAACAGCAGAGAAAAAATATTTCCTGGATCAAAGCTTAGACTTAAGAAATTCCACATCACTGACAATCTTCAGTCTAAGAGTTAGGTTAAGGGTTTAACAAAAGGCTACAAATAGTCATATCTTATAAGCCTCTTTACCGTGCAAGGTCCCCATTATCATTCTCCAGCAGCAATAAATTTCTGTGGAAATTAAACATCTCTCAAACTACCCCATCGATCAGTATAACACCATCAGATGCTGCTAAGTACTGTCTCAAGGGAAGATGCTGTATTTCAAAAATTCTGTTATCATCAAGAATTGGGAAAAACCCAACATTTCCAAGCAAAAGTAAACTCCAAGCAAGAGAACAGCCACTCTGCCTCAGTGACATACTGTTTTACACTATATTAAAAGCAGCAACACTAGCTGATCTTCTTTTGTCTCAGTGCCTTTTTCCCACCTCCCTATGCTATCCTGTGCACTCCACCACTACATTAAACATTATCAGATGGTTAAATAGCCCAAGAGAGGCTATTGCCACTCAAATACCTGAAAATCCAGACACAATCTCTCAACATGGCAACCTCTCTCTCATGTTTTACTATACTGAATTCAATAACTGCCTTATCAGGTCAGAGACCTCAGGGTTTTGCTCATCATCATCCTAAAAATCCCATCTCTCTTCTCAAAATGCAGAGGGAAGAACCAAGCATGGCAATTTCTGCCACTCAAATTTCCCTTCAGTTTTTGCCATTTTAGAACATCAAGTCTTGGCAAACCCTTTCTGACCACAACTGGATTTTCTTCACAGCTTTTAATTTAGTTCTTGAGAACAGCTGTAGTCAGATACTCTAATTTCAGACTAGTGCAGACAATTAAAGAAAGGGCTCATTTACTCCTAAGTAGCTTGCAGAAAACTTTCTTCCCAATATGTGGCCTTCCTCTCCTCCACCTCCTTTCTTCCACAATCACTATTTGTAATTTATTGTACGTGCCTAATTAAACGTGGGATGCAACTGATCTTAAGTCTCAAATTTCAACTTATCTTGGTATTTGTACAAAATGTTCTCATTTTATAAATTAATTGACCTAAAGCATGGATAAGATACTAAAACTTCTGCTGGTTAGTACAGCCTAATATAACCACTGCAGTATTCACTATTGTATAACTGTTTTCATTGCATAGCCATACTTCCAACATATGCCAGCATGGGGAAACAAAGTGGAAGAAAAGAGGAAAGATGTTCACCTCCCAAGAAGCCAGGTAAGCAGAAGGTTAAAAGAATTAGAATGAAAAAAAAATTGCTAGTAAAATCCATTGAGATGAGAAACAGCAATACCCATGGCCAAATATTTTGTATGTTAAATTGTGCTTGCAGGATGAAGACAAGGCAAGAAAAACAGTAATTTTCCTGTTGTCTGTCTCTTCTGTATAAATTCCCTGTATCAGTTATTACACACACAAAAAAAGCTTCTTATAAAAAAGGTTGTTTTTCCAAAACCCAACAGTTAGTTGAAGGGAAAGGAAAAAGACAAAGATGTTTAGTAATATCAAATGATTTAAAACAAGGCTTTCTTTAGAAAACACTGGCCTATAAAAGACAAGAAAGGCAGAGGGGCTGTTCCCCTCAAGCATTCACATCCCATTTCAAAGTCATGATTCCTTCTTTTTTATTGCTTTTCATGCCAGATACCAACATGAGATTTCTTGGGTGTGGTACCTTCAACAGTCAAATTTGTGGGGAGGGGTAGGTTTTCTTCTGTTTTTAAATAAGCTGTGAGAATGGCACTATGGAAGTGGGGCTTCCTCCTCACAAGCCAGTGCCCTGCTGAGCTGCAGCCTTACTGTGCCCTTCCCAGAACCAACATGCTCTGCTCCCACGTACACCACGGGGATCACCACACCCATGGGACAGTCTCGAGAAAATGGCAGAGCTTCCCCACCTCTGGAAGGCACAAAGTGCAGGTCCAAGTACCTGTGGATGGAGCTCCACCCAGAATCTCTGCTTTTTGTAAAGTACTTAAGTGAAATAGAGAGCACTTCCATCCAAGCCTGTCCCACCTACCAGAGCTGTCATGCAACTCCAGCCAGTGTCCTGTGCTGAACACCACACTGCCAGGTTACAAGAGAATGCATGCTGGCACGGCCCAGGTCCCTGTATCTCCCTCAGGTGCCCCTAAGAGATGTCCTCAGTTCCTGACACCTAGCCAACACACTGACTGTTGTACATGCACACAGTAAGTGCATGTGTAAGCCCACAGCAGTGGGCTCCGAAGCCCCACCTGACAGACAAATAGCACCTGATGGGCTGTCAGAGCACTTGAGCAATTAGGTGCTAATTTTGTAGGTTGCTCTGTTAGAATTTGGCACCTATACTTGGAAACTTGGTACCAAAGGAAAAAGATAAACCCAAGTTTATCTTTTTCAGGATCTGGCCTCCAGTTCTAGAGGTGAAAAAATTAGGCCTAAAGAGTGTGTCGTATTTCAGCACTGGCCTTAAAGTGAATTTCTTGGCAAGCACAAAGAAACCATTTCTCACCCACCAAGTTGGTCAGTCAGTCTGGTGTCACAACAGACCCTGCAGAATAAAGAGGCAGAAAAAAAACAAGCCAGACAAGAAAGGAAAAAATAAGTATAGTGATGCTCTCCCCAAGTTAATGAGCTGGCTGGCTTAGGAAGGGCAGTAATTATTCATTGGCTGTTCCCAAATAGATCCTCAGAGAGTACATGTGGTCTGGAGTCTGGTTAGAGAAGGAGAAAATATCCTCCATCCTGCAGTGTAAATGTCAGGGCTGCATGCTACCTGCCATTTAGTCACACACTATTGTTTTATCAGATGCAAGGTTATTTCATCAGGGCCAAGTACCTTGGTGGTAAACACAGCAGCCCAGAGCTTTTGCTGATAAATTCATGAAAAGTGTGCACTGGAGACCAGGAGCAGGGACCAGGAATAACATCACTGGGCCATTACCTACCCAGCAACTGTCTGGACTACAAAAGCACTGATAATATTAAATAAGGGAAAAACAATATTTAAATACACTAGCCATAAAGGGTAGACTGCAGGGAGGCAAATCAAATTAAAAATAGTCTTTTCCTCAAACTTCAGCCAAAATGCTTGAAGTCATTTGCAACATGATTCACATTCGGGTTTGTTTTTGAATTCTCCATACTGTGGAATACCTGGAGTTTCTGACACTGGATTTAACAATTGCAGATTCCATGGTGATAGATGCTGATAGAAACAAATTATAATTTGCGAACTAACACACCTACATCTGAGTAAAATGGGGATATTTTCATATTTATTTGGTTTTTGTGAGGTTTTATTTTTTTAACTTGATGTTGAAGGTCTCACAGGCTACAGTAATGGGTACAAGACTTGCAAGTGCAAACAAGTAAAAGCTGTAATTGTTTTATACTTTAATAATTGTATTACAACATTGAAGACTACTCAGAAGCTGTGACTAATACACAAAGTGATGTCTACATATTTAGTAGAGCCACAAGAATTATTAAAATAATTCCCTGAAGTTTCCTCTACCTTACAATTTTCTTCCAAGTGCTATTCAGGGAGATAATTTTTATCCTTAAAATTCTATCTGATTTGGGAAGGTTCCTGGGGGACAGAAATGAATCTATATATCCTGCTGTAAGAGAAGCATGTATTTAAGAAATGTTATTAATCCTGAATCTTTTGGGCTTTATTTTGTTCCTTCCAAAGGCAGGAGGCAACACTGGGTCCATCCAGCCACACAAGGACCTTGAAATTTCATTCACTTTCTCCCACACTGAAATCCAGTAGGTGAAATTTTAATTAAACTGTAGGCAAGCTTTGAGTCTTGGTCTAAAGAAATAAAGAAAGGGAGAAAAAAATTCCTGTGCATTCCCGTTCTAACCTTGTATTATTTTCTGTGTTAGCAGAAGAGCAATCCTATTTGCACTTTAAATTTACTAACTTTTAACAGGCAGCCACTGGTTATCAAACATTAACACAAAGTTCTTTTGGAGGGGAAGTTTACATAACAGAACTATTCAGTAGAGCTGAAACTAGCAGTGGAGCTGGTGAACACTGTTGACTAAACACAATTTCAGCAGAATCTCTTCCCTGTTTATAGCTGCCAAAAATCATTTCTGCTCTCTAGGCTGACTTACTTCTTTCAAACCCACTTGATGTAGAGACTTAAAATGACCATTTTATTCATTACCCTCATGCCCTGACAGTACAGATTGAGCTGAGCTAGGAGAGCAGCAGTGTTGCACAGAAATCAGGACTCCTGGGGATGAGGGAATAAAAAAAAAAAAAAAAAAAGGGGGGTCAATTTTTGTTTCATCTTTCTAGCATAATCTGTGAAGAAAGACAAGATATATTTATGATTTAAATCAATTTTTCCCCTCTAAAAGTAGCATTAGTTTCATCTAGCAAGAAAATCCATATGCCTGTTAACAGATCTTGTAAATTCTTCTTCCAAGGAAAAATTTCTTTTGATGCTTTAGTAATTGCCCCAACGTAGCTCCATTAAAATGCCACCACCGAACACACTACTGGCAACTACTAAAAAACCCAAAAAAAAAACCCACTACCAAACTTTTTGCCTAGATGTTTTGCCATTTGAAGTCTGCTTCTGTCTATATTTTCTTTCTTCTCATTGCTCTACCTACAGTCTTTAGTAAAGTATTAGCTACAGCTAATAAAGCAAGTACAGTTACAGAGGGCATTGGGATTCTTCCCCAACTTTCTTCTTTCAGGACTGCTCCAAAATTCAGTTGCTGGGCAGAATATATTCCCATATTGATTCCCAAACAAGAAAACATAGCTCATTGCTATGGTGTTGCAAGAGGAAGAAGAAATAGGATTCTCATATGTCAGTCTGAAGAAATAGGGCCTAAAGTTCTCTCAGACCATGGTGTTTAAATAGATCACAGCAGCATGTAAGAAATGCAGCAGGACAATGACAACAAAGCAGCACCTGAACAGAATAAATTACAGCCGTCTGTCACTTCTCCAATTTTTAATTGCAATTAATTTAAGCAGCTTTATATCTTAGCACAAGATGTTAAAATTCTTATTAATTAAAAGGTGCATTCAATCAACTATTCCCCTGCTGGCAAGAAAAGATAAACTTATTTTGATTTTGCTTTCCTGGATGTACAGTGAACACTGATGACAAGGACTAAACTCCGGCGTTGTTACCAGCGCCCAGGATGCTGGTGCCCCAACCCTCCAGTGGGAATTTCGAGCTGGATTACCACTGACTCCAGTCAAAATATACAGAGGGTAACAGAAACATGCTGAGAAGAGGAACAGAACATGGAAAAGCACAGGGTGAAAAACTGAGCATGAAAAGATGGATTCTGACTTCTGACAGTAGGGTTATCTGTTTTTTCAAAAAACTGTCAACCAAGAGGGGAACTGATGCCAACCACCTGCCAGGCAGATGTCCTTTTGGTCCTAAGCGTTGATTTTCACTGGCTTTCCTCTGGTTGAGGAGAACAACCAACTTAGGCACAACTGGAATGCACAGCTGACGCAGCACCACTGTTTTCCTTTGCATATTTTCAGCATGTTTGCTTGAGCAAGGTTTAGGTTGTTATTCCAGGTCTCTAAAGTACATCAAATCAATGGGAGACAGGAGAGTAACATTAAAAATAGAAAACCCAAGCCTATTTAAAACTAAAAATTAACAGTACCATCTTATTCCTTTCCCTTTACATATAAATGAGAGATCTACTGTTAAGTTTCACAAACTTTGACAAATTCCTGTCTTCCTCATCAGTCTTTAGGCATGTTCTTCCTGCCTTATTACACTGGGAAAGCATCCAGAAGTACTTTTTGCTTGCCACATTAAAAACTGAGCTATAAAGTATTAATTCAATATTAATTTAAATTTAACTGCGCAACTTTTTGGAAACAGAGCTAAAAATTGGAACTAAAGAAATGGAGGGAAGGAAGATCATCTGTGCTCACTTGAGTTTAAAACTATTATTTCCTATTTCTACAGAATAAATTTATCATTCTAGTGATTTCATTGATAAGGGTGACATCTCCATTTGTAGGGTTTTTTTCCAAAAAGACACAGGAAACACCTTAAAAAAACATTTCAGATTTCAGTAGCAATAGTACCCCATAGCCTGAATCTATGATGAGTTTATTAATTATACATTGTTCTCAATGAGTAATTATGTAAAGTGCAACAAATTTGGTCTTATTTAGTTTTCCCTTATGTGGCAAGAGTACATCCATATTTAATAAGGCCATTGTAGCAAAAGTGAAAGCCTAAACTCCCTGCACTGTCCACGGTTATGAAATTAGAGCTTCAGCGTGGGTTCTTTGAGGGAAATGCAGCAATTAAAAAACTGTATCCAAAAATTAAGGTTTTTTTAGTGGAGGAATAAAAAACTAAACATCACACTCCAACAGTTTTACTACAAGCAAGTGATATTTTCAAATTCACATCAGTGACATTTATTATAAATAAGCTTGCAGATAAAACACTAAAAACATAATATTGTTTTAGTCTGCCGGCAATAGGCCATGTATTTTTCAAAGTGGTCTACCCAATATTTCCAAGCATTCTTCCTAACAGCATTTCAGCTCTCTTCTCCCTGGCATTTTAAACCACATCCAGATTTCTCCTAAACCTCTTTTTTTAAACTCCCAATTTGTCAGTTGTATATCTTTAGTCACCATTTTAGATAGAAAATCCTGAAAACAGAAAAACACGTCAGTCTAGAGACAGCACAAAAAGGGCTGATGCAGAAATAAAACTGTTGATAATAAACTCAAGATTACTTCTATAGATCTGCAAAAGCATTTTTCCCTTGATGTGGGAATGGTTAAAAAAAAAGTAACACAAAGCTTCTGGTGCAGCCTCTTGTGACAGGCAAGAGGGGAAGAAACAAGCAAACACTCAAAATTAGCAGCCAGCTTCACCGCAGGCTGCATGGCTGAAGTGCAACATATGGAGATGCAGAAGCACAGACCAGAGAAGAACAGGGTTGATGAACCAGGTTAATTTAAAAGTGTCCAACTCAGAGATACCAAGGGAACGACCAAGTAGGAAGAAAGCCCAGCAGCACAGCAAGAAGTTTGTGTAGGAAACATGTGCCAGGAAGTCACATCATCACAGATGTGCTGGAAGGTTGTGACAAGCTTGAATCTGAGGCAATGGGAAAAGAGAGGATTGCAACACAACCAAAATAAAGAGAGGGCAAAACCATGCAATAAATTTCAAAATTAAGACTTTTTTTTTCTCCCTGTAACATTCAAATAAAACAACTCAGATTTCTGCCTATAAAACCTCCACTACAGCCTGTGAAAAGAATTCCTTACCCACATTAGCCTTGTCAGGCTTTCTTCCGGAGCACTGTCAATGCTCCAATGCAGCTCATGCATCAAAAAAAGTGCCAAAAGAAACCTATTTAAAAAGCCCAAGACAATAACAAGGTATGCACACTGCCATAGCAGATGGCAACCTGCAGGCAGGGAGCTTGACAAACTTCCAGTTCTAGCACCGAAGCCTTGACTGAATTTTCCTAAGGACATTAAAAGGGATAGTTTCAGAAGCTGAAAACATCTGCAGTTCATCCTTCAAAAGGAACTCAAAAGCCTGAAATACTCTATGCAGTCTAATATAGCCTTAACTTTGTTTTCTTAACAGCTTTGCCAGCATCTCACAAACCAGTTTTGAGAAAGTTCGAAACATTTCATACAGTTTTACATGATATCCAGTTTCACCGATGTCCATTTTGCAAAAGCCCCAGAAGAGGAGCAGAACAGAGGACTCTGATGGCTGATTTCCACCGGGCTCACCAAGATTCAATTCATTGAGCAAAAGCTGGGGTGGTCTAAGCACCCACACGTGATATCCCTATAAGACTTTGCTTTTTCTGGGTTCCTTCTATCTTTTCCACAGCCAGTATCATCATGGGAGCAAGTTTAGCAATAACAGACTGACAATAACATAAACCTGTGCATTTCATTAAAGTCAGCATGAGTACATCAAACCAAATCCAAAAATAATTCAGTCCACTTTTCGTAAGTGTCACTTTTGGTAAATGTCACTTTGAATCCATACTCTACCCATGCTTTTCTTTGCCTCTTCCCAAACTAAAAGTTTCTTCCACTACTGCAGGAAAAGTAAAAATCCTCTGTAGATTTTCCTCCCTTTAGATACTCCTCATTTTAAGCACTGCTGACTGCATGAGATTTGGCACATGAAATATCAGAGTGCAAAACAGTCTTCAAGGCCCTCAACATAAAAATCAAATCTAATATTTATGCCTAAAAAAAAAAAAAAGCCAAAGATGATGCATAAGAAAAACTCAGAAGAAACCTGGAAGCATCTAAAATATTAAATTAAAACCATTTATCTGAAGCAGAAGATAAGTTGAAGGAGTTTACAAAAGAAGGGAAAGCCGACAGTGATTAATGTAGCAATTTGAAAACTGAGAAAGAAAGAAAAGCATGGGGAGGAGAAGTTATGGAGGAGGAGACCAGGGAGCACTAATAAAAGGAGAGACTTTTGAGGGAGGAGAGGGAACTCTGGGTAGCTCTGTTTACATCAAATTATTTTCCCTGGCAGTAAAAAAAGAAACGGGCAACCTCATCCCTCTTCTGACTTTAGTGACCTCACTAGAGTTAAAAGGATAAAACAGGCTGCAAAATATTAAGCTGAAGTCTCTGCACTAAAACCCTCTCAACCCACTGCATAAGTAGCTCATCTCCCTCATGGGATTTTCAGTTCCATTACCTAAAGGCAGCTGACATATTTACAGCTTTGATACTGAGGAAGGCAACCATCTGGACCATTTAGGAAAACCAGGGGCTTTCCACGGAGCTCTGGGTTGTGGTGGAGTTGGGGATTTCTTTCTCCTGCTCTCTCCCACTGCAACATTTGACATACAGTATGTGAGACTTTTTGGTCTTTGTACTAAACAACCTCATTTTTTTTAATAGACATGAGAGCCATTTAATGATCTACTTGCAGTAGCTCAGGGGACACGCAAGAAGAACGGATGTTGCTGTGAAATCATCTCAATTCAACATCTGCTGTATAGATGCCTGTGATTGCAGCAGACTGGATTCAGCATCCCATATGTACCTGCAGTATCAATCATTTCTCTTCTGCTACAAGGTAGCAAGATACAAAAAAATATAATCCTAAGAGGGCAAAAAAAAATAGATGCCCAAAGGAAAGAAACCTACTGAACAAGATATACACAGCACACATTAAAGAATTTCTTCATGCCCCAGGGTTCATTATCACCACAGGAAACTTCACAAAAGCAGAAATTAATTGCTTAAGAGTAACAATCACTGATAGAACAGATGTTAATGTTCATTATCACATTAAGAAACTGACTGGATAGTTAAACTCTGAAGCCACACGAACATTATTCCACGAAAGTAATTTTAATTCAGCTAAAATGTTCTTGAGTACTTGTGTTGTATCTTTGGGTTGCTGACAGCTATGTCCAGCCTCCAGCCCATCTAAATGCACATTTTCCTGCCGATCTGCAGATGTGTTGGCTATTTATCCCAGGATTCCTTAGCAAATGGCAAATTTGAGAATACCACATTTTTCTTTAGCTCTTTATTAGTAAATGAAACTAACTATTTCCACCTCCCCCAGTAGTTTTTTGTAGGGGGGTTGGGGGTTTTGTTTTGTTGGGTTTTTTTTTAGTTTCCACATCACCTACATTGTACATTCTTTACTTTGAGAGGTTCATTGCTAATCTTTTGGTACTCTTTTCTACACCAGGTTTGGTTTTGGTTTTTTTTTTACGTCTCCTCTGGGAATCAAGTTGTTAGTAAACTCTGCAGGTTCATGTTCTTTCTAAGAAAAGCTACTCTTCAACACCAGAGATGTAAGAGGATGGAATCAGAAATGGGTGAAAAAGCTACTTTAATGCTCAGATGGAACAAAAATTAGGAGTGAGCACAGAACAAATTAAGTCTTTGTTAGGAATTGACTCATTCATGAAGAAATTATACATAGTTTGCTGCTGTCAGGTTTTTATTATTATTGTTTTATTTTGATTTATTTTTTTGCAATATTCTTCCTGCAAGCTATTTGTGATTGAAGACATCTACCTATGATTTGCATCTTTATGTGGAGGAAGAATTGCAACAATCTATTAAACAGCAGAGGCAACATGTTACTCTTTCAAATAGAATATACTCTACCAGGGATGCTGTAACAAGTGGTGTTAAAGTAGACCAATTGTCAACAGCTCTTTAAGCAACTTCTTTTCCTGCTCACCAAGGTTTATAAAGCTCTAGGTCTACAATGGAAGACAGTATCTGGGAAAACATAGGCATCTGTTTACATCTTCGTGCTAAAGGTACAGTAGGGGGCTGAATGGCTTAAGGGAAAATAAAATAGAAATAAATCTCTAGAGTTCTCTGCAAATGACTGCAAACATTCTGACTTGGGGTCTCCCAGCTGAGACAAACAGAAGGGCAAGCAGCGTTCTGTCTGCTTTGAACCTGAGGTAGCTCCACCAGGAGTTCCTCTGCTCAACTGCAGAAATGCAGGGTTACACTCCAGCTCACAGGGACTTCTGCAGTCTTGTGCTTCCCTAGGAGTAGAGCAAAAATGCATTCTGACACTTTGAAGACACATAGAACAAGAAGCATGAGGGTGTGAAGGTGTTTTCACCAAATCAATCAGCATACTGACTTTTCCATAGTGCCTTCTGTGAACACATCTTCTGGCATTCAGTAGGATATAGAGAAGCATCTCAAGAATCTTACAGGCAGTAAGAACTATCAGCTATTGTTAAGCATCCATTAAATTCTATAATATTTTCCTATAAGGGATATACTGTTTTGAGTCGAGCAGCTTGAATCACAATTCATCACTCAGCCTAAGGCCAGAGGAGTGCAGGAGTGATCTGTCCATTATGTGTCTTGAAGCCATTATAACAACCGTTACCAATTTTTGAGGCAGTTTTATTTAATGGCATCCATCACAGCTCTGCATCACTTCACAGGCCCTGTCTCAGCACAGCTCTCACACAGGCAGGATAACCGAGCCATCAGACTCCAAAGGGCAGTGATAACTTTGGCCCCGCGGCAGTGATTAGCACCAGAAAGGTCAAGGTTTAAAATGAGGTTTTGCTATTTCACTTCATATGAGCAATTTTGGACTAATAGCTGTCCCATCTCTTATCAGTGCCGAGTAGTAAGTCATACCATGAAAGCCCTGCTAGGCACATCTGACAATGGTTTCAGTTCTTACTACTAATACCTTCAGGCATTCTCCTTGAGCTGGCACAGGAATATTATTTACATTATGGTTAGAAAGTAGATAGACACTGCATTTTGATTGGTTTCGTGTACAGTATTTCTAGGATTCACAATTTGCACTCAGTCAAGTGGCTGAATACCCGTGAGACTACTTATGAAATGCAGAGTGATCCAGACAAATGTTACTGTTCTAATCATTTGTACTTCTTAAAGGCATCAGCCACGCAGCTGCAGATCAACAGTTTCAAGGTAGATGTAAAAGATTGTTTTCATGCTTATCAATTTGCATGTTTGAAACAATGATGTTCTTCCTTACTGTTAACAAATGAGATGCTCAATTTACTGCCAATGTGTTTAGAAGCTGACATTTGCAATTCACTGCATTCAAATCAAAATGTAAAGGATGGCCTTACGACTTTTAGCAGAGAGGTTTCCAGCACTGTTGGCAGGAATATCTTTCCACCCTAAATAACTATTGCCACTTGCAACAGTAGGCTCGATTCTGACTTCATCCGGATGCGTGGGAGTTTATGCATGAGCTCCTGATTATGCCTAGATTTTTCACTTCAGGCAGAGAATGTGTGCACCTCCATATCATCAGATAGTAGGAGTCCCTGTAATTATCTTGTCTCCTTCGATTTTTTTTTTCTTAGGCTTTCCTAAGATTATTCTCCCTCTCAGAAATTATTACACCCAGGAAGATGACATTCATTAAATACAGTGAGGCAATGCTAATATCAAGGACAAGGAAAGAAAGAGGGTTGAGCTTTTATCCTTTTCATTCAAAAAAGCAGAATTAAATTATTTTTATTATAATCCTAGAATGGGAAGAGATCAGTCTAAAGTTTTAAATTCTATAAATCTCCAAAGCACTATTTTTTTCCACAGACTTCTCAAGTTTATCTTTAAGATTTTAAATTTCTTCACTGAATGAAAAATTTATCTGCATCTTCCAAGAAGAAACATGATTCCTGGGCTAAACAAGTACCTGTGTAATACCCACTCAATGCATTCAAATATCCAGTGAGATAATTCCTATTTCTCCCCTCTGCCATTTGCATTTAAATAGCCTGGTATTTCACTGGGGAAAAAATTATGTTTAAAAGGATATAATCTGTATTAGTTATACTTTTGTGAACAGAAAATTAGAATTACTAAAATAATTACACAAAAGCTCTTGAGAAACCAAGAAACACTAACAACAAAGGCCAAAGCTGAACTAACTCAAAGTTCTTTGACTCTAAGATCTACTCAATATTATCTGCAACTTTGGAAGTGATGTTATTCCTCTATAAGTCCAATAGCTGCATTAAACTGATCACACATGTCTATATATCTTAGGGAAAAGTAATAAATCCTGCTGTGAAACACTATTTCCGTAGCATCTTGGAGGAAAGATAACTTTTTACACAAACTCATTTTTCATTTCCACAGCATTGTCTTCTCTCTCAAACAGGATATGATTCCACAGACAACTTCAAAAATGAGTGTTTATCCAAGTTCACCCTTTACACAAAAGCTGCCCATCTCAACAAATGAATAAAAATAGAAATGCATTATACCCACCAAAAAGTGAAAGACAGCACTAGAAATCAGCAGAGCTGAACTATTTCAAGTTCTTTTCAAGTCAGACACATCACCTCCCATCAGTTGAAAGGACAGTCTAGTTGAGAAATAACATATTTACAGTGAGTCACTTTTATTTTCACATTTCCTGTAGCAAAATAAGTAATTTGAAACACTATTAACTACATCATAAGACCTTAGGAATGGTTATTTTCCACCTTTTCCTCATCCAGTCGCCTTTGCACTGCCATTTCGACATAACTTTCTTACTGTATTTTCTCCACCTCCTCTAGAAACATTTAGAGAAAACTTTGTATATGGGTTGTGATGGTGTAAAGATACTGGGATCAGCTTCCACGTGGCAGGGAAATCTGAAGCGCAGATTACACCTTCCAGACCTGTTAATGCTGTGAGCATTATTGAGGTCCACAAGGACAGCTGCTTACTGTACATCTACAACTTCCTTCTAATTTAATTTCCCATTGAAGATGTCTTCAAAAGATTATCACTACTGTAATGAGATAATATGTCATTATAATCCTATTGGAATAGAACAGCTCAGAATTTATTGCTGTCAGAAGCGTAATTGCCAAGTTAATGCCACTCATCTACTGCTGGGGTGGGAGGGAAGGAGAAGTGCTGAGACCCATAGCCCATCCAAACTTCTGCTCCAGCACAGTGAGGGACACAGCAGACTTGGTTTGGGCTCCAACAGAAGCAATAAGGTCCCTCTCTGTCTCAGCAATACTCAGCATCTTCTGCTTGGCACTTGTAATCCCCCTTGAAAGTAGGTTCTTCCATACTGCCTGCACATGGTGCACGTGTGCCCTTGGCTTTGCTACAGACCCTTGTTAGTCCAGGGCAGACACCATCACCACACACCTGCATGCTCCTAGCAAGACATTCATTCCTCCAACTGCAGTTACTCTCTAACCACCCTTCGCAATGCTGATGCTACTTTAACGCTGGTCAACCAGCAGGAGATTTTACTGATTAGAATTTTAATTATTACTTTAGGACTCCTTTCTGGCACAGTGCTACAGACTCTGACCGTAATTTAACAAAATCACCCTGATTTGCACAAGAAATAGCTCCTGGCATGGGGCTACTCACAGTCTGAGCTGCAAGAACATGCTTAAGGGCAATTCAACACTCTGCTGAGTTTAAGTTACTCATTAGCCAGTTACCCCATGGCACCATTCAAGCTAAGTTCCTGGCCTCTATTCTGCTTGGCAACCTCATCTCCCACCAACTTACGGCCACTGACCTATAATTTAAAAATCTTACGGAAATTTTAATCACTCTAAAGATGGTTTTTTAGAAACAAGATATAACTTCAGAACAAGATGTAACATGGTCAGGAAAGATCAGACCCATTCAGCCTGACAGCAGGTTTCAGATGAATACCCCAATGACTTGGGAAGGGTGCAACAGCTCCCCTAGGACAGGTGATGATGTCCCAAGGAGTTTTAGATGGACATAATGAAACTTCAATACCTTTCAAGATTTTATTATCCATAAATATCCTTGGTGCCTCCTGCTTTTGTTGTGCCTGGTAAGAGTGAGAAATCATCTTCCCCTGTCCTTGCTTAGAGAAATCACCTCACCCAAAGGAATATGTGATTGTCCTTATTGGGGTATGAATACCAGTTCAATAGAGTCAGGTTGGTGTTTTCAACCAATAGTTCCACGTAATGACTGCATCAAAAAGGGGTGGAGGGAAATTGTACACCTATTACATGTGAAATGACACAACTAGTGGAAAATTCTCATGCAGCTTCTACAGAAATCATCCTAAAAGCTAGCTGGTGAGACTGGGCTTCAGTTATCTTAACCTCCAAACATACAACTGTTTACATTTCCTTCTATCCACTCCAAGTAAAATTTATCCATCCTCTATTGAAACATACCACTATTATTTTACTCTATTCTTTGTCTCCAATTGCTAAAAACAACTCAGAGGCAAACAGGGTAGTGGGAATGGTGTTGCTACATGAGGTTCAATGGTTATTTCCCTGTCCAAGCATATTTCAAGCCAAGGAGACTTGTTCATTTTTCCCACACCAACCCCAGTAATCAGCCAGCTTGAGTGAGCACACCTCGCTGGCTGAAATGACAGCACCCAGATATCAAAGGTGGCGATTAAATCACCAGAGCTATGCAGGCCGACTGCTGCACACGGAAGCAAAATTATAAATAACCACATCTGAGTGACTGCTACGGACTCGAGGCTGGGAAAATATGGGATCACGAGCGCAGTGCTGCTGTGCTCAGTGGGCAGAGTCTGCTGCTACTGGTGCTGGGTTTGATCCAGCACAGCAGGAAAACAGCCGGTGCCCAACAACTCTCTCACTTGGCAAAAGGCTCTGCGATTGCTACCAGTTTGGAGAGTGAGGGAGGTCACTTAGGCAGCCTGTAACTGTCAGACTGATTATCAGGGCAATCCCACCCAGTAAGTGAGGGAAAGGGGGAAGAGGAGCGATTTAAAAGAAATTTCCAGAGTGAAGACAGTAAGGTCTCAGATTAATCACTTAAATTGCTGAGTTCTAAAGAAGAGAGATTAGTGACTGATAAAGCCAAGACTTGACTCAGACACTCCTTATACCTCAGAAAACCCTTAGTTAAGTTTCTGCTGTGACTGGTTCAAGCCAGAGGTTTGAACATAGGTGTCACACAACCCAGTAAGCAATACAATCCCTAGTTATCACTGCCTGGCAGGGACAGGACTCCTTCAGAGCTGCACTACTTTTATATGTAAATGTTTACTGCAGACAAGATACAAAGATAAGTCATAACATATAGTTAGTATATGACAGACTACAAGGTTCAGTGTCCTTCCCACACAGTTTTAATTTGCTTACACAAAGAACAACTCCAGCTGCAGAGGTTGAGACCAAGTCCCCAGAGACTCCTGAAGCACAGCCACGATGTCCATTTGAAGGCTGCCCTACTGCTGATACACAGTAAGAACTTACCTTACTTCAAAACTCCACCATCAATTTGATAACGTTATCCAAACCTTATTTAATTTTTTCTCCAAAAAACCCCGTCACATTCTTGTGTAAGTTTTACACTTTGTCAGATCAGTGCTTTCAGGAAGGAAGAACATTTGCCACAACATTCACCTCAGCTTGAGCTAAAGTTTCATGGGAGAACTGCGAGAGGACCTCTATCTCTTTACACAGAAGATCACTCTGAAAATAGATTGCAGTGAAATCAGCTAAGTTCATCTTTCTGTCAGGTCTTCTCACTCGTTACTTTGTAAGATGCCAATGTGTGTCACCGGGCAGTCAGCAGAACTTGAGCTAATGGTTTAAATTTTAAAAGCGTTAGAAATTAGGTTATAGTTACATAAGAGCCAGGACAGATTAAGATGAGGGGAGAGGGGAATAGAATTCCATGCCACAATCTATCACTATATAGAACAGAACTTGCTCATAATGTACAAAAATTAACTTTGCCAGTATGAAATTCTATTTGCTGTGCATTTACTTTCCATTACCAACAACAGAGGAAGCAGGCTGCAAAAATAGTTTCTCTAAGTCACTGAATCACATTTAAAGTGGAAAAAATTGCTTTGGAATACACCACCTAAGCAGAGATACAAACTTTCAGCTGCAGCTAAAACATAATAAAACTCTACCAGACTAGGGGTAGAGACACAAGTTTTCACAGTTACCAAAAAATATAGACCTAGGTAGCAGCAGGCATTTTTATCAACCTCCTTAAGCCTAGTTTCACATCAGAAAGACCATTTGCCCATCCTATTTCCATTTCAACAACAGCACACAAGTCTTTGGTATTTGTTTACTGTGCTTGCAGTGACAAGTTACATTCTCCTAGTCAACTCCTATTTTTCACCACTGCACCAAAATGAAAGTCAGGCCAAGATCAACAAAACTGTGCCCATCCCA
>NW_010321408.1:37904-74236 GCF_000700745.2 Antrostomus carolinensis
ATTCTTGCAACATCAAGAAGTAACATCAGTCGTAAAAAAGAGTGATGGAGGGTGCAACCTCTCCTATTTTATTTATTTTTCATGCCAGCAGACACCTCCAGGTGAAGGGAATGCTAACGCTGTTTCTAATTGTTGTTTTGTGCATTAAAAATATAATACTAAGTTGCCTACTAACCGGGAGAATATAATGAAATGGAGATTCATTTAGAGCTGCATTGTATTTATCCCAACAGCATAAGGAATAAGCTGTATAAATATTGCAGAATTTCCAGTAAAAAAATAGTAATATCAGTTATGTCAAAATTATTTTTAAAATAGGAGGAGGAAACAGACATGAGAAATTTACCATAGCAGCTATATATCACTAATCATGAATATGACAAGATATCTGTAAACTTCCTTAGCAAAAGCAGCTATGTAGGCCACACAAAGTTAGGTAGACATACCAAAAAATTCAAAAAGTGTTCATCTGCCATACTGTTGTTAAAGAGGTAAGAAGCAGCCCTTTATAAAAACAGAATACAGCACAAGTATGAGAAGTATTTTTTTCCCTCCAAAGAGAAAGGATAAAAAAAAAGGAACAAAATTACTCACTGTAATTACAAACAAGTTGGATAAGAATGGGTTTGCGTGAGGACTAGGAAAGGCTGATCAATAAATTATTGCTTATTTTCAATATTGGTTTTAAGTGTCACTTCAAAATTATGTAACGGTAATCCTGAAACAAACATCAATACAGTTAAGCCAGTTATTAAACCAGTCAGTAATGTCACATCAATAGCAGTTCTCATCTCATTGACAGAAATCCCAGCTCCAAGTGGACACTTTGTTGTTTTTAAATTAATGCTTCTGGTACTAATTTGTTTTCTTCATGTCAATATGGGTAAGTTAGCATGTTTCATATATATTCCCTAATAAATCAGAGCTTACCATGGAAGAACTGTATGACAGGGTAATTCAGAGAAGAGGGACATTTTCTGAACCCATTTCAGAAAAACACTGAGAAGTAAGCACTCATGTATTTGCTTTCTTGCCACATGTGAAACAAATGAAGAAGTGGAAGCATATCCTGCCAGTCTGCTTTCACAGCAGGAACACACAGAGTGCAGCTGCAGGCCAAAATATCCTTATTCGTTTGAAAAAGTATAAAACAAAGATGTTATGGTTTTATTTGAACATAAGTGAGCATCGGTGTGACACTTACCTCCCAAACATAGCAACATAGTACCAAATCTTGAAGGAATGGTCAACTTGTTGCCAAAAAGTCTGAATCAAAAAGGTATCAGAGAAAAAAAAAAAAAAAAAAAAAAAAAATTGATAAAGAGCTCACATCCTTCACAAAATGCCAAGAGACAGGTAGTCTACAGAGGGACAATATAAAGAGGAAGAAAGTTTCTAAAATCTCCCCAAGATTTTATGAGTCAGATATGTTGAATTGCTTTCTTTGAAGGTACTGCTGAAACAGAGTCCTGAGATTCACGAGATGACATACTATGAAAATATACACACTTGCAAGCTACCCTATGCTCAAAACCAGAATCAATCACATATAGAGGCAATACTCCTCTTTTACAGCATGTGAAATGATTTTATTTTTGTATCAGAGAGTTTTGCTTTATTTGTTTACTCTCAAGGAGATAGTGAAATACAGCTGGTTGTTTGTCATTAAAAATTAACACTGAGGCAAATGAGAAGAGCTCTAAATACTGGAGATAAAAATTAAATTATGTCTTTCAGCCCATTTTTCCAGATCCCATATAGGTACGGTTTGGCTTGGTTTCTTTTATGTAATCCCACTCTCAGCTGAGTACTGTACTTAACCAGGCACCACTGGCTGGATGCATGATCAGCCTGGGTGCAGAATCACCCGGCTGCTCTGTCTTGCCTTTAACTCCAACAAGTGTGGAGTGATCCTCATGGATATAAATGAGCAGCCCTGCTCAGACAAGACACACCACAAATATCAACATAGAGATTAGGGTGCAAAATGGCTCTGGATGCACTTGGGGAGCCTGAATCATTTTCTGCCTTGGAGACAAAAAATCTCCCCTCAAATCTCTTGCCCTGAATAGAGATGTACAAGCTGCAGACTTCAGATATACTGTACACATTCATGCATACAACCTGCATCTCAGATAGCTTACTCTTTTACAAACACTGTTCCTGGAACAGAAGTCCTCAGATATCCATAGTAATAATTTGGAGAAATAATAATTTGGAGAAATAATAATTTGGAGAAATAATAATTTGGAGAAATAATAATTTGGAGAAATAATAATTTGGAGAAATAATAATTTGGAGAAATAATAATTTGGAGAAAGGGTATTAGCGTATATGGAACAATTTGTGAGCAAAAACAGTTAAGATGAAGCGCATGTGCGTGCTAGAAAGCAATTCTAGCAGTCTTGAGAGAAAAGGGCACTGGGAAGCTGTGAAGCTCCCCAGTATTTCTCTCACTTCTAATGGTTTCACTACCCATGTTGCTGCTCTTTGCGCCTCTTCAACCAGCTGCTCACCGCAGAGTCTGCGTCGTAGGCAGCACCACGTCATCACCAAGACATGAGGTTTCCTGCTCCCCACCCAAATCCCCACGTTTACTTTCCACAAGCAAAACGGACATGCAGAAAAGGTTACATCCACCTCTACTTTCATATATTCTTGGTTGATAGATGAGTTCTAAGCTTCAGTTTCTGCCAAGACCTTTCTCACGCAGTCCAGGAAGTAAAAGCAATACAGCCACAGGACAGGAAATAACGTGTGCCATGTGCCCTAATGCCGATCAGTAACCATGCAGTTCAGGGCAATTAATTTCTAGCTCTTGCCATATTCAGGTACTAAGTATTAGGAGCACTGGCAACCAGCCTTTCCAAATGATAAGTTTATCAGATAGGCTTTTTTTTTTTTTACCCTCTAGGTTGATTTTGCTTACAAACAGACCACTAAAAAGTGTTGTATGAAGGCAAAGCTTCAGCATAAAGGTAGCACAATCCATTTCATTTTAAAGCATACCTTCATCTCTACCAACTGTAAAACAAAGTTTAAAATAAATATATGCTATGAAATGAAAAAAGAGTAGCAGCCTACCATGAAAAAAGGAGAACTTGACACGATAAGAGAGAAATATGTATAAATGCCAGCCAAGAGGCCATGCTAACAAACAACTTTGAGACAAGTTTGAAGTAGTCATTAAAAAGTGATGAGCTAGGACACAGCTGGGTCCATGGATTTGCATGCAGAGCCCTCTGTGTAAAGCTCTGGCAACCCCTCACTTCCTCAGAAACAAAGGATGCACACAATGCCTGCACATATACAAGACAGTAGTTCACCAAGATTCCTGCAACAGAGACTAGCACTAGGGAAGTTAGCTCCAAGAAATCATCTGTGAAACACTGCTGGACTAGCAAGAGAAATCCTAACATTGCTTCTTTCGGAGGGGTGAGGGAAACAACCCAACAAACTCACTCTCTGCAGTTGGGGTGTGCCCAAGGCAGAAACTTTACACTTGCTCTTTTCTTTGCCCTCCATTAAACTTAGCAAAACAATCAAAACCAACCATGACCAGACTGTTTGAGTATGTCAAATGGGTAAAATATGTCCCACTAAAAAAAAAAAACATTAGAGTATGGTGGTGATTAAAAAAAAAAATCTCCAATATGCTTAGAGGTAAAACAGTACACTGAAAAACCTGGCTACTAACTCCAACAGCCTCTGCTGGATATATGTTGACCGTAACGCTTAGAACAGACAGAATCATACTGAAAAGGAGAGAAAAAAAAATAAAAAAAGCCAGTGGCTATTTCCAGTCTCCCTGAAAAGCACATAACACAACCTCCAGCTGTTTAAATGCAGCACCATGTCCCTTGCACTGCCTGATGCAATACCTTACGTAAAACCAGCACTGCAATACAATGAACGGCCACCCTGGGCAGGACAGACACAAGGGATAAAATGCTGCATCAAACAGCACATGCCCCTGGTTAGTGCTGCTGGGAATGTGGAGAAGAACAGCCTGTGACAGCAGCCACAATGCCTGCAACACACTAGAGAGGCAGAATTATTTGAATAAGTGCCTTTTCCTCTCAGAGAAAATACCAGCCAAAAGCTTTTGGGGATGAGGGGAGGTTGGAGAGAAACAGAGTAACTCCCTGGGGAGAACACAGAGACCTTTCTGCCCACTACCTTTTGCCAAAAACAAACAAAAAAAACCAAAACAAAACAAAAACCCACCAACACCACAAACCACTACCACAATACCAAACACATCAACCACCACAAAAAACACATCACTGTTTTATTTGAAAAAGATGTATTCTGTGGCACAGCCTCATCCAGGAAAGCGACACACTGACGCTCCGTCCCATTCAACGTTCACTGACAAAGGGCAAGGAGCGTCTGATGAAGCTCAGGGCTAGGAAGTGAGATGGACAAGTAGCCCGTGGTGAGGGGGCAGTTCAGAGCTGCAGCTGATCATTAGCAGCACAAACCCCAAACAGCCAAGTTCCCACGTTATGAAATCTGTTGGCCTCATACACATAGAACCAAAAAGAAACACTGGATGCCTGGCTTTCCGAAGCAGACAAGCCTTCAAGCTTCCAAAGTTACACTTGAAATTACAACTTGAGAGCAGCCATACAGGATTAGGTCAAATATCCATCCTTCCCATGTCCTAACGTTGGTCATAGGCAGAGGCCACAGGGAAGTCAGAACAGGATAAAATCGATAAGACGTCCCAGAGTTCTCCCTCAACCTTTCAGATCCTGCCTCAGGTATTCAGTAATACTCAGTGTTTTTTCTGTTTTCACTAGTGGACGTGACTGTCCAGTTCAGACCTGATGGGCTGGTAGGAGTTTGGTCATACCTAATGGCTACCACCAACAGCAGTTTCGGGTACTTTTATCCAAGAGCAAATCTCTGCAGAATAGAGGAGACTCAGAGCTGGGAAACCTCACTGTACCTTGCCATGGACAGCCAGAAGTAAAAAGAAACTTCCCTTCTGTTTTATTCACTCAGATGCAGAGCTGCCTATCTGAAGAGGTACAAGGCATCTCTTCCCAGGTCACCCAACTCTTTGACATGTTCCAGATCAGCCTTGCGAGATGAGGAAGGGACAGGGAAAGCAAACACCATCTGCAGAGCTCTGCAAGCAGCAGCCAATGGTGACAGGCTGTGTCCCTGTGCTTGGATGCAGCAGCCCTCTCCTAGCCAGGCTCTGAGCAGAGCACACTCCATGATTAAGGACTGCGTGGCTGACTGTTGTCAGAGTTACAGCCACTGTACGAAGAACAGACCTCACAGAATGCCTCATTCATTTTTTTTTTTCTGTTGAGTCATTTCAGCAGTTTACAAGATGCAATCCAGGGGAAAAGGCAGTTAAACTATAAAGCTAATTTGGCTGAGAACACGAGATGCTTGCTTCATCCTCACAAAAGGCAGCAAATACTTGTTTTGTTCAGTTTAATTGATAGTAGGTTCTACACACTTACAGATATAAATGACTTTCACAGGCTTGGCTGAGCACCTAGAACAGAGAGCTGAAAGTAGGAAGTTATCTGTGAAACAGCATTGCATTCTGTATTTATAATCTGTGCATTATGTCCATATATCAATGAGAAGAGTTCCTCAATAAGCAGCCTAACTTTCAAGTTTCTGCAACTTTTATTTTCTTAAGTGTTTACTTCTGTTTACAACAGTCTTATAACAATAAAATTCCTTAGGATAAAATGTTAGGGTTCAAGGAGAAGGCCTGAAATAATTTTTGTATTTGTTCATCTAACCTATACAATTAGCCTCCACTGTAACAACTGTCATCAGATATTTTGCTGTCCTGTGCCACTGAAATACAGCAGGAGAGAACTCCACTCCTGCACATTTTTCACTTTTCCAATAGATCAAACATAAAAGGCTATCCAGAGTGTTTCACCTGCATCAGCCTCCCACTGCTTTATCTGGGAAATCTTCACATCCTAACCATAAACCTCCCCCTACAGTAGAGCAAGATGTAAAGGAAATGAGTCAAGAACTTTTCTCAGACTTAAGAACTTAAAGAGAAGCTCACACATGAGAAAAAAAAATCTAGAAAACTGCAGCCTAGCTTGCAGAATCATCACTAAATTCTGTCTGACAAAACATTTGGTTAAGAGAAGAAAAAAAAAAAAGCAACCACTATGAATTTCTATCCTTTCTCATAAGATGTGAAACTGACTTATTAGTTTTTAATTATTATATAGCTACAAAATAGTAGCCATGTAATGGATACAGTATCACTAAATACAAGAAAAATCTATAATGATCAGTTTAGTCACCACTCTAGAAAAACAAACAGGCCTAAAACCAAAGCAGAGGAAATTCAGATTATAGGCTACAGAGAGGAGAGAAAAAAAAAAAAAAAAAAAAAAAAAAAAACACCCACCACACTGAATGTTGTGCCAAATTGACAAAAAATAAAAACACAAGAGTGGCTTTGTAAATGCTCAGAGCACAAGCATTTTACTGCAAGGGCTGATCCAAAAACTGTCACCCAGTCCGTTGTGAGGCAGGGAGAGACCAGATGGACCAACAGAAGATGTTCAATCAGATGGTCCCAAACAATTATATAGTCCACAGTTCAAAACATACCAGAAGTGAGAAAGATCATCTTGTGTCTATTCCCATCTGTCCCTGGCTCACTCAGACAAAGAACTTTCAGAACCTCTTTCCAAAGGGAAGTACTGCTGTTCCCAGGCATACAGAAAGCACCAGGTAATAAATCCTGCAGGTTTTGAGCTCACCTCCATGAAGCATTTGAAATATGTCAGAATTCTTGAAATAGAAGCTTTACAGATACAACACCAAAAACCTCTGAAGTTGTAACAGCATTATAGTCAAAGCCAGTCATGGCTGGAATCCCCACACTCAAGGTAAGCATGCCTCTTAGGGGACACTCTAAAGAGACAGAGAAAATGAGTTGCTAGAATTGGTTGTTGGCAAACATTTATTTAAAAAAAAAAAAAAAAAAATCAGTGCAATGCTGAATTTCCTATAGCTTTTAGTGGCCATATTGTGCTCCACTCCTGTCTTCTGCTGCATGTCAGACATAGCCAGCAATATTCTTGCTACTAACCTGGCTAACCCGGATTACCTATGCTACTAACAGTCTAGAACACCCATAAACACATCAGGGCTCTAACACACGCACAACATGGTTTGTTTCATACTGCAGACCACACAACCTGTTTCTCAGCTTCTTCCCATCATGCAGCCTGCCTTCCGTAGACTTTAGCTGCTGACATTCAGCACAGAACATAAAAGGTTGTGGTCTAAGAAGCAAGTTGCTGGAAACAATATGCAAAAGGAAAGATATCAGAAAATCAGCATCAGGATCATCATCATGTAAAGCAGCATCAGCTCAAGCTGGGTTAGACAGAGAGCAATCAACTTTACCCAAATGGAGTGCACATCAACAGGGTGCCTAAGAGAATGGTTACCCATATGGAAACAGTTACCTTTTCTCTTATGTCCCCAGAGTCCCAGACCACAGGGATGCAGCCTGTAATCAGTTCCTGTGCCAGTGGGATATTTGAGGGGAACGCTGGTATCACAAACAGGAATTCTATTTTGCGATTTTGAGAGAGGCCATAATCTTTAAAGATGGGCCTTGTTTGTTTTACAGACATCCAATGACACATCCAGTAAGAGTTTCTCCTTGATTTTTAAAGGACCTGTATTTCTTTCCCAGCTGCTGCCTTTTGAATTCCCTTCTCTGCAGCAGTTACTGTGACCAGGCTATTTGCAACGCTACGTGATCCATTCGTCCAGCGTTACTGTCCCACTTCCTTGCAGACTGAGTTCCCTGACCTGCAGCTGAGCCTTCCACTATTATCAGCTTCATTGGGGTTCCCTCTTCTTTGCTGTCTAATAAGCTTAGAGAAATTCTGAACATCTCATCATGGTTTCACTTTAACAGATTATTTTTCCTCAACTGAGACGGGCAGGAGGCTCCAGATTTACCCTTCCGAAGCAGAGGCTGAGCTGCCGATTCCAAAAGCAAGGTTATGGTGGTTGCCCCTCCCTTCCCTTTTTCACTGTTCCCTTTGGCATTTTGGGGTTCAGAGGGCTCCATACACAGGCAAGAGAAATAATTTCTCACTTGGCCAGCTGAAGTCTCCTAAAGAGAACAACAAATTAACAGTAATGGTTTACAAGTAAATGGGGTTTTGCTCATCTGCAGCCACGCTCTGCCCCCAAGGGACAATTTTTATAAATACAATGTTGTTGTTATTCAAATGTTTCCCTCAAATCTAGACTCTCACCTCTTTATCAGTGGCAGGTACTGTTGTCAAAGTAAAAGTAAATGAACTGGCATGATAATCCATGGAGCAAAGAGCAGACTAGAAGGCTCAAGATCATCAAGCTATTTGCATTTCTGTTGTAAACTGCTTGCACCGCAGCTCCAAAGCAGGCCTCATGCAATCTATAAATTTCCTATTCATCTTCATAAAATTCTGATTTTACACAGCAATAGTGTGAAGTCAGTTAAACACAAGAATGATTTTATAGGTTTCCAGGGAGCTCGTGTCATTTGGGAACAGTGTACTCCATTTATGCATTATGTCTGAAAAAAACCACAGTCAGATACAAATCACAAAGAAACACAGTGAGTGTTCATGAGTTCATAAATCTAATGCTATGGATATGTAGGGACCAAAATCTGAATCTTTAAGCACCATACTTTATGGACACAAAAAGATTCATTTTAACTTGACAATATTTAGAATATGAGCAAAACATGCTGCAACAGAAGCAAATACCTGATGCACTAAAAAAAGCACTAACTACACATATTTTATTATTGTCACTCCATTGCACAAGTTCAAGGGCAATGATCTAAGCACGTAACCGTGCACATCAGTAAGAGATGCTGTGAGAACAGACACACAGCACACGGGCAGTGCCTAGCATATGCTCGAGATCGGCTGGTCCATTACATAAGTTTCTTTCTTTCCTCCACTCTTCTCCATCAAGAAGGATCAGGAAGAACAAAAGCACAAGACAGGGTCCTGATTTACAGCTGGTGAAACGCAATGTTATATTCCTCATAACTGTACATTCCTCTGCAGCCTATCAACACAGGTGCTGTTCAGATGCATAATGGCAGAAGTTTAATCAGCATTCACCCACAGCCAGGAAGCACACAAGTACACAGAGCAGCAAAGCTAACTTGATTTTAAAAAAATAAATAAATAAATAAATAAATTAAAGAGGTACAACCTGGACACAGTTTTAATCCCCCTTCCAAATTTTATCCCTACTCCCCAGCTACAGCTGTCTGTTCTGCAGCAAAGCATCTCCATGTCCCAGCAGCTGGAAGCTATGTCAGCCATGCTTCACTGGGCAGAAAAGTACCTTCTGTTTAAAGAAACAGGACATAAGAGTGATCTTAACAGGCAAAACTTAGCACTACATTGTCCACCAGCTTCTGGGGTGTCACATATGGTTAGGCACTTGGAAAAGCAGTGAATTATGGTAAAGGCTCAGGTACTAAAGGCACTTGAGATGCCCACATCACACGATTCCCCACACACACGTGCACCTGCACACCCATACACACCAAGAGAAGGCAACATCAGGGGTTTACTGTCAGTATAGAGGAGATTCACACCATGGCCAGAATACAAGGCCAGTTCTGGCACAAATACAGTAGACCCCCAGTTAAACAGAGCAAAAGCACATACCTAACATGAAGGTGTAACAGTCATAGAGCATTGTCAGTGCATCAGGTGGGATGCTTAGGTGCTCTACTGACTTCAGTTTAAACCCAATCCAGTTTTAAACTTCAAAACACTAAGAACACAGAAGACATGTTCAAGACATCACCAGGCACCAGAGCAAGCAATCACTCCAGTATATCCCTCACACTGGCCTTTGCCCCAAGTCCATTTTACTCTTCACAAATGCCAACAGTGCCTCATAAGCTTATTTTCAGGAGAGATAAAAAATAAATAAAGTGTAATCACAGGATCCATTGATCAGAAGCCACCCTTATTCAGTACTGCACTGCTTGGAGTCAGCAACACTCTCTACATAGGCACAGCTACAGCTCTTCTGGGTCTGAACTGAGCTCCCCCAAAACACATGGAAATATTCCTCCTATAGATCAACAAGCTGAAGTACAAGGTGTTCTCACAAGCAGGTATTATATGCATTTTGTAAATAAGCAAAGTGAGACACAGATGAGTTCATACTCATCTCAATGTTATCTCAAGTAGCACTGTCAGCCCTGACTCCCAGCTGCTTGTTCTGGTCTTCCAGTGCAATAAAGTACAAGCGCAGAGTTGGTTTCAAGTAAAGCAAAACAGGGCAAACACATGGCTGTCCTCAGCTGGGACCAATTAACAAAGGCCCAACAGCTCTGCAATGATCATGGCTGTGCCACAACCAGTAATCCTCCCTTTAAACAGAAGATAGATATGATCTCAATAGTTGCAGCAGTTTCCCTTCTATTTCCCATCCTTCCATCTTTCTTCTACACAGACACCCACATTGCCGCTATTTTTGCTCAGTTTTAAGAGGTCATTCACATTTTCCTTACTATTACCTTCATTACAGTGCCCAATTAACAACACTTAGACAGTAATAGCAGCTTTTATAGAAGAAAGCTTTCCATCAGTAAGTAACCAAGCTTCAAATGGCAGTCTGCATCATCCTCTGTTTAGAGATGAAGAAACAGACCCAGGAGAATAAAGTGAGTCATGCACCACCCTGCAAACTAATAGCAAGACACAGACACCTGGTGTTCCCAGTGCCCATGTACTATGCTCCCAGGCTGCTCTCCCAGTAAAGGAACAGGTTGCTTTCTGTTCTCACTGGTCAGATGATCACCGAGATGCAACAGAGAGCTTTCTCTACAATTCAGACCTGTTCCAGTCACTGCTGTTGAATACTTTGGCCCAGGCCTCCATTAAGTTTAAAAAAGCAATTCATATAAGAAGTTTAAAAGCTAGTTTAGGACTGAAAAGCAAAGATGTAATACAGAGCAAATGCTAAAATAAACTACAGTTAGGATCTTAAATCTAAAAGGAAAAAACACACACAAAAAATAAGCTTAAGGTGAAAGAAAACATACTTATATATTACAAATACCAATACATACAGTTATAAGTACAATATATTTTAGCATTTGCCCAATGAAGTAGGGTGTCAAACATTAACAATTGCCCTTACTATTTCAAGTGCAATCTTGCTTCCAGGAGCCACATATTATAGAAATTTTGTGCAGTACATTGAAAACTAGTATAGTTAAAATAAATTACATGTTTGGATTCAATTATCAGACCCTGGTGAGTCATAGCTCCTATTTGTCATTTATTTAAAAAATATATATATTTTGGAAGCCTCTAGCACCACAAAGAAAATTTAAGAGGAGGGTGAATTCAAGCATTTGAAAAAAATTAGAGGTGCATTAATCAGCAGGTTCAGCCTCCCAACGGCAAGAAAAAAATTTATTGCTTGTCTTGGGCATCCTTCAATCTGACCTGCAAAGCAAGCAAATTTAAAGTAACATCCGGTACCCTACTGAGGCTCACAGGCTGTGAGCCAAAACAGTCTCCATTATTTGCATTTCCCACACACATATAGACAAGTGTCTTAACCACGTCAAGGTCATTCAATACCAAGACCATTAAATTAAGTTTTCCTCTAAAATGAGGCCTAATTATCAAGACTAATTAAAGGATGACAAAACCTTCTGAACAGTTCCAATCCTCAGCAAAGGCTTATTCATTACTACTATAGCATTCTTTAGAAATGAAGTTGATTAAAATTATTAAAAGCTATTTTAGTCTCTGTGCTAAAGGTCTCCTGACTATCAACACTAGAACTGTATAAAATTGCTATGATACATGATTTTTCTATTTGCACTTTCACCACATGCTTTTTATTGATCTTTTGGACTCACTATTTCCCAAATTTTGACTATTATCCATCAATGTTTGGAAATCACAGCATATGGGGGAAAAAGGCATGGTGTAATGCTCCATGTTTTCCCAGGAACACTGGTTCCATGACAGCAAAATGTACCACTTAGAGGACCTTATTCCTGCCATTAGTATTTTAGATTTCTGGTTCAGACATGTCAAAAATTTGTCGAGAGATTCTCAGTGCTAGAATAGAAACAAGCTCATTTCTTAGTGGCTCACACAGTTAGTATTACCTGGACAGCACCAGACACACAAGCAGTGCTTTGTGAACTCATCCGAGACCTTAATCTCCATTCCAAAGTGCCTGATACAGTTCGCAGAGGAGCACAGATAATGGGAAGAATATAAGAAGGCCTGCACTCCTCTCCAGAGAGACCTCTGCAGGTCTTGGACCTCAGGAAGAAACATCCAATATCCTATTTGCAGTCTCTACATGGAACAGAAACTGTTCCACTTCCTTCTCTTCTCCATGGCTCCACATAAAGAAAGGTCTCCCATGAGTTTCCCCTTCTCTTCTGACTCTCCCTTCCATCCATTACACACAATGCCGAGATTTGCATCACGTTTTTGAAATGAGATTGAGAGCCCAAGGGTGTAAAATCATTTTCAAGATGCAAAAAGCTAAGAAACTGTGATTACTCAGGTAAGCACTCAGGGTCTTACGAGTTTCTTCTATTTCAGTGCAAGAATGGGTTACATGCGAGAAGTTTCTTTTGGTGCCATTGCAATTAACAAAGAACCTACAAAATCCTATTTGCCTGAACACAGCAAGTGAGAATAACCAGCTCCCCCCAGCTCAGTCTTCGCCGCAAGCCCCATGTCCCACAAAAGCTCCATCTCTATGTCCTCCCAGTGCTGTGCTCATCACTCTGAGCTTCACAGAGCCAGAACTCAGCCCTCAGGCTGCAGTCATCAGTCCTCTCAGTCTAATTTAATTAGCCTGCTGTGTATGTCCCCAGGCCTGAAACAGTAACTTCCTACCATTTCCCCCATCAAGTGTAGGGTGAAATAGCCTCATCCATTCCGGCTGAAGCAGGAAGGGCCATCATGTCCATCTGCTTTAACCAGGTCTTTGAGAGGCAACTACCATTAGTGCCTTCTTCCTGCAGACCCGATGTTGTTATTGCCAGCAGGACTGTTGCTTATTGCTTTGCAGCAGGAAACAGGTGAAACACTCACGTAGCTCACAAGATTCCTTCTGTGCTCTGCACATAGGGAAGCCAAAAGCAGCTGAAAATCTTGCAACACAAGCAACAATAAGAGATTTCATGCTGCATTTCTCAGACCCGTGTCAAGGGGATGGATGTGGTCTGTTTTCCATAACTAGATGCTCCCATTGCCTGATCAGAAACCCAGGGATAAATCAATTTAATACTTGGAAATTACAGTTTTCACAATAAATTGCATCAACAGAGTAACAGCAATGGGCTTCCCAGTGAGCAGGGAAAATGTTGGAGAAAGGAAGCTAATTCAGAGCAGCAGGCACAGGGATATTAAAGAACAGCATGCCCAGACCTTTGTAAGGCACGTATACTGTGGTGACTATTTGGAAAAAGGTGTAAAGCTTCTAAAAAGATTTTTTTTTCACTTGTTTTCCTTGAGGGGCTGTGGTTCCAATAGTGAAAAGAGTCCTCCTCAGGGCTCTGAAGAACATGGGAAAACCTGTCTAACGTTGGACCACCTTCTAAGGTGTGGAAATCAGTAAATTTGCCACCCAGAATACTTTTCATATAATGCACATTGCTGGAACAGGCTCCTTCATCTTTTTCTTTTCTTCTGCTCTTCTGGGTCTCTCCCAACCTCACATAAACCTTTCTCTCTTCCTGTCCTTAGGCTTTAATTCTTTTGATGAAGTTCTGTCTTTTTGCCTAACACTGACCTGTCTTTCTCCCCTTTGGAGAAAAACATCCCATAGAGGTAAAATATAAAGAAAAAAGAAAAAAGAATGGATAGTTAAGGCTTGTCACTGTAAAATGTATTTACCCCATTCTCAGTGCTCTATATTAAAGAGTCACTCAAAACTCAAGTCATCAATCATTTCTCCATTATTGCTCTCCAAAACATATTATAATCCACTTGTATGCTTTGGCAGTTTTAAGATTAAAATCACACTGTCAAGCATTTTTATAGCTTTTTTTTTTAACTTGTGTTTTAATACCCTCTCACTAGGTTTGAAAAGCAAATGTCTTTCCCTATTGATTCTGTTCAATTTGGCAAACCTTTTTTCCCCCCAAGTTATAAATAAATCAAAAATTAGCATGCCTGTTCTGTTCCATGACAACAGCTTCTCAGCATCAATTGTGACCCCACTCACAGCTTGCCCAAAACTTCATCATTCATGACTCAGCACTATAAAGGATGACTAAGCACCCTTCACAAAGCTACATTTGCTACAAAGACTGAACAAACCAACCATTTTGAGAAGGTACTGTAAAAAGTATTAGCTGGGATTTGCTTCAGTTAAAACAACTCTCTGAAGGACAAAGTGAGTTTAAAACCTATGTGAGCAAGGCAAGAGATGAGAGCAGTACCCCATCTGGTTTGCCAAACCTTACTCAAGACTGTTCCATGATCTTAAACACTAAGACTGATCTTCACCACGTTCTTATACTTAAGCATCTAGAAGCACCACACTAATCTGGATTGCTGTATGTGGAACACAAGGAATGCATTGAACAGAAGTGGATACATATTCCTATACGTACTTAGTTACACTAGGGTCATGTCCAACTCTAAAATGAATCCAGCGACCTAGTGCTGTGTTCATCTGAATAAACCCCAGGACATTAAAAGAAAACAATCCCGTGATACTTTTCCTTGCTGTGGTTGCCCATCAGAAACAACAGAAGACTTTGGACAAGAAGAAAGGGTCAAACTAAAACTTCTAGAGTTCCCCTTATGTCATCCACTAGTTTGCCACCATTAATTTTCTGCCTTTGTTAAGCAATTTGTTTTCTGGTTACATAGGGATCCGCAGTACTTTGACATTGCCGGGATGTAGCTAACAAGTGAGGAAAGTGATTACATTTTCCAGGTATTTCTGAAGACTGAAAATGGGGCAGAAATTCCCTACAAAAAGAGCAAGGTGTTGTTTTGTTATCAATTGAATGCAGTCTTTCAGACACCCAAGGAATCCAGGCAGATAAGACTTGGGAGAAAAGGAGTAAGAAAAGAAAGCAGACATTAATGACATACAAGAAAGTCTCTCCAAAGTATCTCAAGAGGTAAAGGATGCTCTTTACCACCCACAACAACAATAATTTCCCCTAAAAGGGGCTGAGTGGCTTTTCAAGAGTCATACAATAACTCTTAAAAAGAGTCATTATATCTTGAATATCTGAAGAGATCCCCATGGAAGTCAGAGTTGGGGAGGATCTCAGCCAACAGAGCAGGTGTGAATTCACCATGAGCAACCACCAGAGCTGGTCTCCTTTGGAAGCATTCATACAGACAGGTGACAACTGTTGAAAATAAACCACCAGCACTAGGTTTTACACAGGTACACAGGCAGGCTATATCAAGCGCAGGGCAATGAAGCCTAGGAGACAAGCTAGAAGACTGCCAGGAAGAAGGAAGAGGAAAAGAAAACAAAAAAGAGTTAAGAATAAGATAAACCTTCTAAAGAGAAAGTTCCTTTTGTTCCAAAGCACATAAGGACACCAGAAAACTGCCTAAAAATAAGTTGAGTGCAGACACAGGGCAGTTCTGATAGCAATGTCAACATGACACACTCTCACTCAATCTGAGGTGTTAGAGTTGTTCCAATTTGCTTGCAATAATTAGATATTCACTGGGACAATGAGACAGAGCGAGCTTTGCTGCACAAGGTGCTGTATTAGCAAGTGAGGAAACGCCTGAGCTTTATACACGAGCTGGGCTGGACTGTCACAGACTAAGATGCAAGTTAGGTTCCTAACTATGCAGCAGTGTCAAGACCTCAGTACTTCTGTCCCTGCCAGTAGGAAAGCAGAAACTAAGAGCCAAAGAAATTTCTTCCCCAGACGAAACACTGCTACCTCCACAGTTAGGCAGGACCTGGCCAGGGATTTTAAAGTGCTAAATTCTGGAGTTGAGTGCCTATGCAGCACCTTGATGCCCAGATCTCTTCACAGTTCTAGGTATTTAGGGGAGATTGACTCCATGTACTTCCAGGTTAAAGCTAAAGCCCACAGAGATCACTGAATTTGCCCAGTCACTTATAAATACAGTGATGAACTTCATCTGTTACAACTTCAAACAGAGAGAATCCTGTTAGGAATGCCACAGAGAGGTTCACTCTAACCACTGTCTCCATCAAACTGTGGCTTGGTTCAGTATGGGAAACTGATCACATCCATTTGTAGTTCCAGAAAGTGTTTTCACTGGTCACTGCATGAAACAATTTATTTATCTTGAATAAATACAGTTCCAGACTGCCAAAGCATGTCTGCCAGGGAGCCAAGAATCCTTTCAGAAGATATTAGACAGGCACTCCAAGATGTTTATACAATACTTCATGCTGTCTTGAGGTAAGAGACTCAAAGCCAATACTAATGTTTTTCATATGATGAACAGAAAAAAACCCAAAACACCAATTGCTGGAGGGAATAAACACACCACCAGCACCACTGGTCACTACCTTGCCTGCTGTTAAGGAAGACATACTCACGCATTTTGTGCTGCACTTTACCTCTCCCTGGGATTTCAGAACATTTCACTCCCTGCAGCAGCTAGGATTTTGAGATGTTTTACATCAGTATTTTCAGATTTTTTTTTTATTTCTTAGCTGCTCTTTCACCAAAGCCAATATGCTTTGCATTACCCACAACAGCTCAACTAGCAAATTCTTCACATGAGTTATCGTTGACAGGTATCACTGAGAAGCCAAGGAAGAAAACAAAGGTATACAGAAAACAGACTTGAAGTATGAAGTATTAGACAAATATACTAAACACCACTGAAAAAAGTCAACTAAACACTAGGTTGTGGCCTTCACTTTAGACATGGAGTATAAACAGTGGTCAATTAATGCTCCAATATTTCAGCAAATCAGAGATCTGCCTCATAAGACAATATATCAGGTTTTACCCAGACTGTCAGTCCACGGGACAAAGTTCCACTTCTTTTAGGCAAAAGTCCACTGCCTTTCCAACTAACTTCCAACTTCACAACAAGTACATCCTTAACTCTGAGTGGTTACACTGTGAGTGGAAGTGCTGAAATGAAAGGACTGTACAAGGAATAAGAACACTCAAGAAGGTTGGAAAGATGAGCAAGGCAGTCATGGTAAAAAGTAACAGCAAAGCCTGAGATGAGCTGGGTGACAGGGCAGACTAATCTCAAGTCCACTGACACATACGTTCCCCAGGAAATGCCTGGTTTGGAACTGCATCGACTGCAAAGACCACATCATCATCCTCTAAATTATGGTGGGTTGGTCTGAAGTTTTATGTGAAAGCACAGTCTTGGTATATGTGTGTCTCTGCCTCTCTGGCACAGTCACATGTAAACCTTTTTGTTGATGGCAATCCACTAGGTCAGAGGTCTTCAAGGTTACCAAATCCTTCAAATTTCATGAAGGATGGACTATCTGGTAGAGGAAAAACATACGTTACGGTGAACAGAGGGTAAGATACCAGTGTGAGCTCAGCTCATATTAATCAAGAAACCTTAATGGGAAAGACTTGTTTTGAGTGCCCTAATTGCAGAAAAAGCATCTCTCAAACTTTGCAGTTATTAGACATGAGAAATTCCACCTCTTACTCACATCTTTAATGCTGCTACGAATCCTCCAGAGCTCACTCTTAGTTATAAACTCAGTCAAAGCTCTTCCCATGACCAAAATATTCTCTTCCCCCCCAACTCATTCCCACTTTTTGTGAATTCTCTGTCTTATAAAGCTCTACCTCACTACTATAGCTTTAGAATAATTTAGTTAAAAAGCCAATCAACCATGAGACACAAAGCCATAGGAAATGAGTTTTCATTAGTTCTGCTAGTCACAAAAGTACTTGTTTATTATTACAGAAGCAGCTGGAATATATTTGGTTTCTGCACAATGTCTCTCAAATTTTACTCTCAAAAGCAGGAACAGCTGGGATATAAGATTACTGACAGTTGCCTGTAACATTATTAAAAAAAAAGGATAGCGTCACAAGATAAAGCCCCAATCTGTCGAGGAAGAGCATGCTGGGGTAAAGGCAAGAAATCTACCAAAAAGCAGGCTGTATTTTTGCAATCTTTACTGGTAGTTTAGAAAAAGAAATAAAGATGTGTTAATGAGAGCAGGCAAGTGATGAAAGCCAGGGGCATTCTGTCAACAACAGAAAAATCCAGAGGAATCTAGCAGCAGAGCAAGGAAAACGCTGTGAGAAAATGTCCCAAGTTATCACTCACATCTTAAGTGAACTCCCTTTAACCTGGCCCTCCACAGCGTGCATGTTAAATGGTTGAGCTTTGCATGCAAGACTACCTGTCTACAAGTCTGCTATCCTTATCTGAATCAGTCTGTTCTACAACATAATACGATGAGATAAAAGAGTGTTCCAGCCTCCTTCCATAAGCCTGATGCATCAGCAATTTAACCAGGGCAGAGGGCAAACAGTAGCAAAAACTTTCTTACCAGACAGTCAAAAATTGGCTCTGCAAGAAGAAGCAAAGTCAATATATAAAATAGCTCATCAAGGGCCAGAGACAGCCTGCATGACTGAATAGTCTCTTTAGAGGAAGATGATTCACTCCAAAGCCACCAGTCAGGACTTGCTTAATGCCCTGCTCCACTACAGATCTCTGCAGAGCACTGGACAAGTCATCTCAGCACATATTCTTGCATTAGATACAGACATCTAACTGTCTTTCAAGTCAACCAAAATAAAGGAGTCGAGTATTTCAGAAGTTCTCTCCATAGGTCCTCATCTGTGAAAGGGGCAAGTAATAAGGAGAGGCTGCAGAAAGGACCAAGACATTCAGACTGACAGCAATAGAGGGCTGGGGCTCACAGTACACCTGGGGCTCTGAGATTTGGTGGACGGGCTTTCCTAGCTTCTCTAGCAACACAGACACAAAGCAAACAGTGAGAGAACCTATGTAATAAAGAAAAGCAAGAGACACCACCTAATGCTGATGTACATAAGCAATCTTGCAAGGAAAAAAGTGATTTTGCTGTTTCACAAGGGAAGATGTCTGAATTGAGGAATTCAGATTTGCCACATTCCATTTTCAGGGACGTGATGCCTCTAGCAGTGAAAACTGGCCGTGTAAGAGACAAGGGATTATTACAGCTGAGATTTCATTCCCAGGGATCTAAAGATATGTCACAACCTGAGGTGGCTACTAAAAGCTAACTAAGAAAAGCCAAGTCTAAAGGGAACCACTTAGCAGTGATGAAATCTGTCAGGTAATATCATTGCTGTCATGTACAGTAATAACCAACATGATCTAAATATCCTGAGGATAAACTAGACGACTACTACTCAGACAAATCTGAACTTCAGCAAAGGACACTGCTAGCAAAGAATAGAATCTTAGAATACCTCAAGTTGGAAGGGACACATAAGGATCAAGTCCAACTCCCTGCTCCTTAAAGGACCACCTAAAACTAAACCATATGACTAAGAGCACTGTCCAGACACTCCTTGAACTTGGGCAGGCTTGGTGCCACAACCACTTTCCTGGGGAGCCTTCTTCAGTGACCAACCACCCTCTCAGTGAAGAGCCTTTTCCTAATGTCCAATCTGAACTTCCCCTGATGCAGTTTTATCCCATTTCCTCATGTCCTACGTGAGGACAGACATTGTCACTATAGAGAGATCAGCAGCAGCTCTCTCTTTGCTTCCTTCCTTGAGGACGTTATAGACTGCAATAAGGTCTCCCCTTAGTCTTGTCTTCTCCAAGCTGAAGAAGTCAAGTGACCTCAGAAGTCTTGCCCTTGGGGCCTTTCACCATCTCAGTTACCCTTCTCTGGACACACTCTAATAGTTCAAGGTCCTTCTTTATCAGGGCAACCAAAACTGCACACAGTACTTGAGGTGGAGCCACACCAGTGCAGTGTAGAGTGGGACAATGGCCTCCCTCAACCAGCTAGCTATGCTGTGCTTGATGCATACCAGGACACAGTTGGCCCTTTTGGCTGCCAGGGAACACTGTTGACTCATATTCAACTTGCCATCAACCCAAACCCCCAGATATATTTCTGGGGGTGCTCTCCAGCTTCCCATCACTTTATTTGTATGTATAACCAGGATTACCCTCGTGCCAGGTCAAGAATCCAGCACTTGCTCTTGTTAAATTTCATATGGTTGGGGATTGCCCAGTTCTCTAGCCTATCTAAGATCTCTATGTAAGGCCTCCTTACCCTTCAGGGAGTTCACAGCTCCTCCTAGTTTAGTATCACTGGCAAATGTACATTTGATTCCTGCAACCAGATCATTTATAAAAAACATTGAAGAGCACTGGTCCTAAAATTGAGCCCTCAGAAACCCCAGTGGGGGCAGGCTGCCAGCCTGATACCACCATCATAGTGAGATGACTCCTCCAGTTCTTGCCCCCACTGAACACAGCTTTCTAGGCGCTTTCAGAAATCACTTTCGCATCTTTCATCCCATGGTCAAGCTGTATTTCTGTCCCTTACTTCTGAATCTTACTTCTGACAGCAATGATTCCGTTTGCTTTTATTGAGCAAGTCAGCTGTTCCCAGCTTTATCTGTCTACAAAGTCATGATCCAGACAGAGAGCTCCACAGCACATCCCTTACTTTAGAGGGGATGGGAACAGGAGATTTCAGAGACTAAAGAAAGTCACATCAGTGGGCAATGGACTATTAGAGCTCAGCCCACAGGAAGGTTGTGGGATGTGGAGGGAAGCATACCATAGCTTCTTGGAGCTCCACCTTCTCTCCCCAGTCACAGAAGACAGGCAAAAACACCAACAGGTTTGTTGTTTGGTGGGATCTGGGGAGGTTGTTTAAGAAAAGTGAGGCCACCACATTATATTACATCTTGGTAGAGCTGCCTGAACTTAAAAATCAGCCTAAGAAAATTGTTTATTCTTATTACAACTGGGAAGTACAAGCTACTGTTCATCTTTATCCAACAGAAGCTAATAGCCATGGTGCCTAAGTAGGTGAGCTGTTCTTCATGCTGTTTTCTTCTCTGAAGAACAACAGTGTTGTTTTTCTCTGCCAAAATAGCAGACTAGTGAATGATTTTTACAGGACTATCCTACAGAAAAAAAGCAGTTGGGAAAGGAAATGCCTTGGATGATAAACAGCTACAGCTCACCTAAAAACCTGGATAACCTTGTGTCTACAGAGTCCCAACAGCCCATACCTCCACATGAACTTTCTATTCCTGTATTGTATTGCATGAGATAGAGGAAGCTATTGCTTCCCTTTTACAGATGAGAAATGAAGCAGTGACTTATTCCTAGAGGGACTGGTGAGAGCTTATACCTGAAATGCATTTTGCTGCAGGGCAGTCTGGCAGGACTAAGAAGAGCAGAATAAAAATAAAGCCATCAATTTGAAAAAATCCACTGAACTCACGACAGTAGCATGGACTAACTCAGCAAGCCTGAGGACAGTGGGCAGAACAAGGCAGATGTGAAAAGACAAGAACTAGGAGGGTCAGCAGTTGGGACCAGGAGCAGCTAAAACTTACAGATCCAAATTTTCAGACTTTTGCAGAACAGCAGCACACATTGAACTTAAGGCATCTGCTCCATCTTACACAATCTACAGAAAAAAGGATTGGCCAAATATTCCTTCTGCTGTGTCATTCCTTCCACTACTAGTCACAGCACTTGTCTCACCAGGAGTTCAAGCATCAGAAGTTAAGTCTAGAAGTCTCTCATGCACTCAGCTTAAGACAGGAAAAGGATTCTGGACAGTAAAGCAGGGATCCTTTTACTGTTAATAACCCATATACCCTCCATTTGGGCAATAATAAATAGCTCCAGTTATGACTGCCTGAACTACTTTTGTAGCCTATGACCAGACCTTTATCCTCACTGAACAGAAAACACAGTACCTATATAGCCCCTCTGATAAAGTTAAAGCATGATAAATATGAGGGATCTGCCTGACGGATACAGAGTTTGCAGGTGATACGAGCAGCAGGAATTGTGGGGGCCAAAGCATCAGGCCTTGAAGATAACTGAAATCACGGAAGCCTCAGGGCTGCGGGCTGGGCTGTAACTGCCAGCCCAGTCTGCCACCCTCGCTGTTGGCCAAGCCCTCGTATCCACAGCTCGCTCAGCTTCCACATCTAAGTTACACAGAAGAAGGAGAAGTTACCGAATAAAAAACATTCAGTCAAAGTGTGTTGTCTCTGGTTTGGTTGAGTGTTTTTCTGCCTTCTCCTCCTTCCTTGCTTCAGAGAAGACCAACAAGATTGCAGCTAAATTCTGTGTCTTTCAGACAAAGAGGAAACTTAATTGCAGTCTTCAGGAGACTGAATTTCTATTGAATGAGGTAATGAAGCATAACCAATTGCATTTTGGTGCCAGTGCTCAGGAGGCAATTTGCTAAGAAGCAGAGGTGTTGAGCAATTTCTTCAGCGGAGTGATTCACTGAAATACAGCAACTGGTAGACAGAGACGATCAGCTCCAGATAGTTTCACGGATGGCAGTAAGAAGAGCTTGTAAGAGGCTCCAGTTCAGGTAAATTGGGAAAGACGTATCACCACTGACCACCTAATTAATAAAAATTATAACTAGAATTAGCAATATACATGTATAGGGTCTTCTTTATGAACGCTGAAGCAAAAATATTTATTGTTAACATAAGATCACTGAATTAGTCATGCAGTCCTCAAGTACGCCCCTGCTGTCAGCAGTGCCTGCATTCAACAAAACAAGATGCTGCTCAGGACAGAAATGTATAACTCCAGCCCTGAATAAATGGATTCTTAAAATGCTTACTAAATCACTACACAATAACTAGTGCTGTATCACAGGAAGCCTCATTTTCTACTGCTAGAAAATACCAGCTGAACAGCTTTATTTTTCAAAGTATTTTTGGAATGTGCTTCTATGAGCTTAAATGATGGTGTTGAGTCATAAGTTCTGGGATTTATTTATTCAGCCCATGCTCAGGTATCTGGAATGCAAAAGGCTGGAAGAGAGAGATATGAGCTTTTGGTTCTTTACCAACTCAGTATGTCCTGTATTCCACCAAGTATTTTCCTCTTCTGAAAGCAGCTTGCAGAATAACTTAAGCAATCTCTATAGATACATCTTTATCTTATATATTGCTGCACAAACACCTGACATACTGGAAAATCCAAACTGAGCTCTGCAAAGATATCTGATCTCCCACAGGAAACCCATTCTTTTATCGCTGGTGAAGGAAATACAGTACTTTGTTCAACAGAGTCAACACAGAGTTGTGACAATTCAATGGTTTTATCTCTCAGGATCACATGCCCACTTAAATACCAGATGAGCTAAACACTGGGGACAGGGGGAAGCAAGAGTAGAACCATCACTGACAAACTCCTACAAGCTTGTAAAGAACCAGTTGAGATACCACCTAGATGACATGGCTGTTACTTCAAGAATACCCACCACATTTAGGTTCATCTGACACACACCACTCCCCCCCCAAAATAAATAGGCCAAAGTAAAAAGAATTCACATTTTTCTGTATAACTGTAGACAGCACTGGGTCACATACCCCTCTCAAAAAAGCAGAGTGGGAAGAGGATCAGAAAGGAAGATCTGACTACATTTTCTGTCCTTCTCTATGCTGATTTTTTTTCCAGACACTTGTACAAGACAGAATTTGAAGGAGCAAAGTCTCAGCCAGGAACTCTTCAGACTGATGTGATCTGGAGATTTAATTTAGAGAAGAAATTTTACAACCTTGGTCTCAGCTATGAGGCCTCAAACAATGTCCATCATCCAGTAAAGACACATAAAATGGAATCTCTGTTAGCGAATGTCAGGAAGAAAAGGACTGGGATTTTTAGCAAAAGCCAATTAAACAGTTCCCATCGCGACTCTGAGCATCTGAGACTGCAGCCAGAGGAGAGTGTCTCGCCACATTCCCCTAAGACAAAAATGCATGAAGCAAAATATTATATTACTCTAACTTCATGGTTCTAATCAGAAAGGGGACTCAAACCAATACTCCTAGATACTGGTAACTCTGGATTAAGACGCACTGAAGTTCACAGTTCATTCCTAACCAATTAAACAGCTAAATCAAGACCTTAAACCAAGAATGACCTATCGCAATACTCCTGGGTTCTGGGGAGTTTTTGGTACGGATTTGGCTGGTTCAGCTGTTCAGATTTAGTACAGAGCAGCTATACAGAGCAAAAAGTGGATACAGACCACAAAGTGCTGTCATTAGCAAGGTCCCAAGGAATTCGGTTCCTCTGCTCTTTTTAGACAGTGTTGTTGTGCTGTTTTCAAGACAGAACAGAGCTTCTGAAGAGCATTATTTTATATGTCACAAAGTGTTGGGGTTTGCTGGTTATTTTAAAATGAATTAGAAAAAAAGAAATTACTGTCACTAATACTTTGCACAGTACAAGGGGTAACTAACATCATGGGCTGCGCAATGCCATGTGCTTGCAGGAATATTTGTGGAGGATAGAAATGTGCCAAATTCCAGTGTCACAGGAGAAAAATGACATTAACAAGGATCAAAGGTTTGTATCTTTGCACCCATGCCTCATCCACAAACAAACAGTGCAAATACTGCTGCTTTGGCACAAAAGCCTACCTTTGACCTGCAAACAGCCATGGGCCAAAGTCAGCTTCCAAAGGCCCTCTGGCACTGGTGTAAGCATGCTTCCACTGAAATCAATGGGAATTTCCTCACTGAGCTAATGAGATGAGAGCCTGGCCAACACCAGTCCCATCTGTACAAAGTATAATCCATCATACTAACAAAGTAGAAAACTCATTCACACACAAAACAAATTAATATTCAGCACAGCTATACATGATAGTGAGTCCAGTAGCTTTATCAGCTATGTAACAGTCAGGAACTGAGGAAACAGCATTCTTGCAGGTCCATACTGAATCTGAACAGGCAAATGGCACATTATTTATTACCGGTCTCTGAGCCACCCAGTTCCTTAATACATGCTTCTAAGTTTTTTTCATTTCTCAGAGATCTCAGGCATTGTTTAGCTGTCATCTTCATCTGCTCAAACACTAGTCTGCTTCCCTCATCTTTGACTGAGAATGTCACAACTTCTAATATCCCTTCTCAGAGCCCATTTTCTAATTGGGTAGCTCACTCCCCAGCATAATCATTTCACAGGGAACCAAAGCTTAAGTTATCTGTCAGGTTCCTTAAGATATATTAAGGAATCTCTGCATTCCCAGAGGGTCAAAAATCTTACATTGATGATTGCTGAGAGTATTTGCAATAGGCAGAAGACTGGAGTATATTTGCTTTGTTCCATGTATCCTTCCCCTAGGCATCCTCTTTTGGAAACAGTCAAGAGACAAGACTGCTCTGCTAAATGGAAAAGAAGACCTGTGTGGAAGTATTTATGTTTTGCAATGGATCTGAAATGAAAGGCAATATGTACATGTTCACTTATATTACTGGTCTCCTGCAATGACCAGGTGCACCCTCTGTTATCCTTTCAATCTGTTCATAGATGCTATATTTTCAATGCATCAAAGTAATCGAGACAGAATTGTCACATATATTAATACAAACCTAAATGATAATTTAACATTACACAAGGCAAGCATCAGAAAATAGCATTAAAGCTATTTTCCCAAACCAATTACTTGTTTCTTCATCCAGTTAAATTAATATAACAGTTCATCAACAGTGCTTAGGAAAAAAAAAACACTATCAGCATGATTATTCCCTTCCTCTATTTTAAAATTTTCTTTATCTAAACAGGTAGTAAAAAGCAAAGTCAAATCTCCCCAAAGATGTCTAGGAAGTCTCCTCTATAAGAGATGCCATGCAAACTTGTCAACTCTCACTGTTTCACAGCCAATAACAGCTTCAGCAAGAAATTCTCAGTCATGCAACATCATCATTTCATCCTGGCTGAGTTCCCTTTGCTGTCCTTATCTCCAACTGCTGACCCTGCCTCACCTTTTCAGAATCTATTTATATCAAATGCCAGCAAGGTAGCAGGGATTGTCAGCTCCCACCTGTGTGTGACACAGCTCTGCAGAGACCAAGTGGATGTGATTTTAGCAATATGAAAGGAAAATAGCTTCCTTCTTCCAGAAGAAAAAGCAACAAGAAAGCCTTCGTATTAACGGGCAAACCAAAGCAAGGAATAGTTGCTTATGCAAGGGGAATGATACACCCAGGGAACGCTTTTGCTAACAGCACTGCAAGGAAGCTTTAAGATGGTGAGTGTGCTGCAGCAAGCCTGCACAGATACAGCACAGGCCCAGGCCAGACCAAGCCTTTTTATTGCTGTTCTCCATGAAAACTAATGGAAGGATTAGCAATACACAGACAAAAAATATCTAGTTAGAGGAGAGAGAAGGAAAAAAAAAAAAAAAAAAAAAAAGTCGTGCTTGGCTGCTCCATGCAGGAGGCAAAGCAAGGACGGCTCTGCAGATGGGCATGCTGATGGTGCCCGTGTGCAGAGCAACCCCGACACACAGAGCAGGCTTTCCTCCTCTTCCTTTCACACACAAGGGCTTGCCAGCGTTTATGGAGGAAGTGTGTCTGCGCCAGTCCTGGACAACGCCCTAGTCACCATGCAAATCAAACAGCATTGACAAAAGAAAAAGCATACTACTTAATACTTCTTTATACTCAAGAAGTAAATGTAAAACCAGTCGATTTCAACTGTTGCCCCAATCAGCAGCTACACCAGCTTTCGCCAAGCACATCCTGATGCCAGCCTAGTTGCATTGTCTTCTTCATAGTCAGTGGTTGGTTAAACCTACGCATCACTACCAAAATGATACAATTATATGGCCTGGTTACAGCAGGAACCCACAAATGAACATGGTCACAAGCTCTTCTTAAAATGATCTCGCCCTCTTTTGTATGTTTTGTTCTTGAGAAATGATATTTTATCCCTTTCTTGTATCACCCAGATCCATTAGATACGAGTCCCTCTTTCACAAAGCTGTTTCATCTTAAAAATCTGCCTTTCCTCTCCCTACCTAAGCACAAAGAGATAAAGGCCCCTTTTGTTATTATTTATGTGTTTTAAATACATGCTAAGTATTTGGTTAAACACAATACGAAAATACATCTGATCAAAGCCTCAGTAACACTAATCAGAAGTAGGAGTGAAAATTAACTGCCATAAAGTAACCAGCAGATTACAGCCCCATTACTTTAACACGACACACATTTTTCAGTGTCACCCACTCATCCTACACACATAAAGCATGTTGCACTGTACAACTTGCCCCAGCAGCCAGTCTGATGGTAACATTTTCTTATCTGTATTATCCATTTACAAAACTGTTGCTTGATAAACAGGGTTAAACAAGAACTAAAAATATACTTACCATACATATTTTGGCCTGTGGTGTGCAGTGAATTGAGATTACAAAAATCATCTATTATGCTTAGTGATGGCATCTTAGTGATGACATTTAAAGGAAATTAAAAAAAAACAGCCCAACATAAGAATATAAATACCAAAAATCTAATTCTGCTTTACAACAGCTTCACCTGGATAAAACCAAGTCTCATGATTATGAAACTGATCCCAAGGCAGCAGAGAACATACATGCTTCTTGTGCTATGTTAGGAGCATCCTTAATGGACACTCCCACCTGATGGTTATGGATGGCTTATTCCCATAGCAGGAATAACTCCTATGGGAAGAGCAGCAAGTCAAAACCTCTCAGGAGAGGCAACCAAAAAATCCCCATATGGGACTTTTCAAAATCAAAGACAAAGAGCAAAAATACCTAATGGTTCCTGTGTTAGCAAGTGAAATACCTTGTACCAGCCAGCAAGATTTTCCTCTCTAAATCATCCATCTGCAAAACATGATTTGTCCTACTCAAACCACACAATGCAGCTTTGAAATGGCTGGCAGAGAATCAACCTTTGGCCGAGCAGCGCTTTTGGTGAAAACCCATGGAGAAGACAGGCCCAGATCCTGGGCAGCAAGTAGCAGACTGTGTTTTGCTAGTGCAAGAGTCACTGATGAATTTAAGTCAGCAAAAGAAATTGTTGCTGACAGGTTTACTACGTGGCATGGACCAGGATACCCCTCTGCATCTGTGCATACCCTCCCTCACCTTGCAGGTCCAGCACCATCAGCAGCTCTCTTCCAGAACACTGCAGCTCCATTAGCCTACATCTAAGCTAGGTATTCAAGAATATTTGAACTGCTCTTGGATCCAGCACAGACATGATGCCAGGAAGTTCAATCAAGAAACAGCTTTGAAGTGTAGTCTGCTCAGTCATTAGGGGAGTTCAAAATTTTTGCTATTTAAACCAACTGGTAGCAGTTTAATTTTGAAATTCAAAACCAGGCAGCTTTACCTGCCCTGGAAAAAGGTAGGAAAGACCTCACTAAGGATGCCATTCTTCAGAGAATCATTCAATACATGTACTAATATTTTTCCGCCTCCTTCCCTAATGTCCAATAACTTTGCTGCCCAATTTCAGTAGGAGTTGTTACATTGATTTTCCATTCCTTTGTGTTAGACTTCATGGGCTGCAGTGTTAGTAACAGTAACAAAAGTAAGCAGATGATCTGCCTATTCCACTTGTATCCTACTAAAATCCATCAGAATTTATGAACTTGTGAGCTATAAAAATATCGGGAGAAAACAGTAGTGTGCAATGTTAATTCTTCCTGTCCAGCACTACAGCAACTGCACTGAAAGTAGGCAAACCAGTCTCCTGCATTAACAAGAAGGATCCACTATCTTATTTCTAGCAAAGCATAATTCATGTTCATGTTCACATATCTGCTAGGAATATTCAGTTATTCTTTAATAACAAAATGTCAGTCAGCTGCTCCTACTTTTCTCCCCGATTATGAAAAATGTGGTCCTTCTAATTTTGAATTATAATAAAAGCACCGCCTGGGGCTGCTGTTCGAGTTCCTCTCTTTCGACACATGAATTGTCCTTGAACAAATGCAAGGTAGACAATGCATCAGCTTGTGAAAAATCTTCACAGGCAAGTACCTAGAGAACACATCTGCATGTGCCCTTGAGGCATAACATCTCATTTCAATGACAAATCTGTGTTTGCAAACTTCACTGATGAGGTAGTATAATGTATTTTAGTACATACTCTGCCCTAGTCACTCCCCCTTAATATCAACAGGAAACACTCACTACAGATATTCTACTAACATTTCATACATTCTAAAGCATTTAACTTTTCCATGCATGCTGCAGTGCATTAGGGGAATATCCCAAGACTGCAGTCAGCCTTATCACAGCCTGCTGTTGGAAAAGCTCTCTTTGTACTAAATGACTTACAAAGTACAGACAGCTTCACACTGCTGCTGCTTTGCACTGAGCACAGCTTCACATTTAGCATTTATCTGTAGCACCACAAACCACAGCACCGGTCTGAAACATCGATGAGTTTTATATCCATGACTAAATATCATGGCCTTTTTCCCATCAAAAGCTAAAAGAAAGTTTTACACACATTTACTTCAAGGGGACTGAAGTTTATTCTAAAATCAAGCTAATTACACTTCACAACACTTTCATTCAGTGAATCTGAAGGTTGCTTAAAAGTCTTGGGTCCGATAGGGAAGTTGTCTGCATAAAGAACCATTATGACCAAGGACAGTGAAGGGAACACACCCTTGAAGTGATCATCCAGCAGGTCACCACAGCCACCAGAGAAATGGAGCTGTATTGGAGATAGAGGGGATGAAGAAGGGACAGAGACACTCATGGCATGCAACTGCCAACACAAAGGAAAAAAGAAAAAAAATATGAAGAATGTTGCATTTGTATTTAATTGCACAGAGAAATAATTTCACTATACACTAAGGATAAAGTACATGTTCTTGTAAGACCCGCTGTGCCAGTTTAATAAGTCACAAGTGAGAAAAACCTCTTGCCACACAGCTGTTCAATCATCCTGTGCTGCCTCACAACCCTTTCCAGTGGTCGGAAAACTATTCCGGGGGAAAGCTCATCCCAAACTGACACTCCAGAGCACAGGAAAATATCCAGGGGATGTCCACTTGATACAGGATAGGTCCAAGAGGGTCAAACATATACAGTCACATTCATGCACTGCTGAATCCAGGTTGTCTAGATTCTTGCCAAAAAACATTTGTTCAGTGTCTTGCTAGAATTTGTTAGCGCAGCTTCAGCACAGTACCTACCACAGCCGTATGACTTTTGGTTGGCATGGAGCCCAGAGGAGCTCCCATCCACCACGAGTTTCTCCCTCACAGTACATTTATCAGCACAGTTCGCACATCATAAAAACAATTTCTAAGTTCGGGTTGCTTTAACTTCACCTCATATTTCAGTGACCCAGCAGATACGATCTGCTAAGTTGGAGAGGTGAGTCTCATCTTCCTCTGCCTCATTCTTTTCACGAGGACTTTTTCACCCTGGACTATAGTTGTGATATTCACCCCTTGCAGTCATGTGAAGCTGCTCACTTTACCTACAGAAAAGTCTCCAGGCAGAGCAACAGGAAGGGTGTATCATTTAATCTCAACGCTCTCATCTAAGAAAAAAGAGGCACCTAAAAGGCCACCCCTTTCTGCAACAAGGTACTTATTTCTACAGAGGTTTAAATACAAGTGCTCAATTAGGATGACCCTGCTTCTTTTGCCAAATCACAGCCTAGGACAGTACAGCTTCTGGCACTCAGAGATCTGGATTTTTGCTTGTGTTTGATTTTGGCTTGTTTCTGACAGGGGTTCATGCTCCCAGAAGCAAGTAATTTCACAAGCCCTTCTACCAGATAGTAAGTAAATACATTATGGTTCTGCACGAAGGAACTGCAATATATACTGAAAATCAACATCCGCATAATTCTGAGGGCAAGAACTTCAGGATGTAATTTTACTTCAATATCTTACGTATTTACATGCTCTCACTGGGTACCAATAAAAGCTTAACAGCATTTAGTTTGAATACAGCTCTGCTACAGGTACATACATTTGACAAGAAGTGTACTATTAAAGCAGCTTTGATCTATTCCCTGCATGGCCCACCCCTATTTTCTACTTAGAGAACAAAGATTGGAGTCATAATCATAGAAAATTACAGTCAACAGATTTGAAAATACAACCAACTGTGGGATACCAGGCAAGAAGCCTGCGGCTGGCACAGGAAAGCAGTGCTTCTGAAAAGCCACTGGATCTTCCTCTTCCTGTTCTATCTTGAAAGGGCAGCCAGTCCCCATGATGGTGTTGGCCTGTTGGACCACAGCAAGGACCCTTGAAAGGCACTCCCCCAGATCAACAGCAATAGGGCTTCCACGTAGTAGGGAGGAAAGAGACAGAGCCAAGCAAGTGCAGAAGGGCAGAGAAGAGCAGCAGGGTCCTGAGCAGTGCTCGGTGTGACACAAGAACACACAGACCTTGCCACCCAGCAGCCCTGCAAGATCAAAACCCAGGGAAAGGACCACAGACAGCCAAGCAGGAGGCAGCTTGAACAGCCCTCCCTGTCCCTACAAACATCCCTCTGGGTGTGAGGTGTGTCACAACCCACTGGGCTTTTACACAGCTTCTCTGTACACGTTTCAGATCAGGGAACACAAAGCTCAGTTTCTCTGGCTAGAGGTTGTATGTAAGCAGCTGAGGTCAGTCATTTTTCCCAGGAAGCATTTGCTTGATAAATCTTTTATTTCAAATCAGATTCTAAAGCTTTGTCTTTGGCTCCAAAGACACTAGACAAGCAGCATAAGATTATGTACACACCTTATGCAGCTTACAAGAACCCATGTACCTGTCAGCCATCATTCACAGTGGATGTTAGTTTAGATGTAGTAGTGAGAACATCTCAGTGAAGGCTGAACAAATAAAAAACAATCTCTGCAGCCACATATCGCCAGCAAATGATTGCACCAGTCAGACTTAAGGAGAGAGACTTACATCTCTATAGTGAGAGGTGGTCCAACTTTGATATTCACAGACTTCAAAATTAAGGCCACCTGATTAAATATCCCCAGCAGGGCTGTTAACTAGGAAATCTGAGTTTTGTGTTGGTTTCTTCGGGGTTTAGGGGATTTATTTTCTTGTTTTGTTTTGCTTTTAAGTCTGAAGTTAAACAAGGCTTGGAAATTTCTGATGGGCGTTACTGTGATGAACTGAAGACTGATGCAAAAATCTCAGATGTTTTCAGAGCAACTGATAGAAGAACCATAGCACGTTATTGAGCTACAGCCCAGTTTTGTACAATAACATGTAATATCTGGAATGTGCTGTGACTTATCCCAGAACATATTGCACAGAATTTATCCACAAAACCCTGAAATAAAAGATTTTTTGTTTAAAAAATAAATAAATAAATAACAGGTCAATATTTTTTAGAAGCTTTGGTTAAAAAAATACATAATTTTCTTTAAAATGACAGATTGTGACCATCTTTCACATTCTTCTAACAGAAAACAATTGCTGCCACCTCATAAGCTTTGCACATAAGCCTTTGAAATCTCCCTGTTTGGCATCCTCTGAACACCAGGCAATTTTAAATATCTCATCAACTAGGAAATACAGGTGGCAAAAGAGGGTTGATTGAGAACAGAGATTGAACTGTAACTCTGAAGGATTTCTCCCATGAAGAAGACAGAAGAACAAACTGCAATACAGTTCACATGAGTGAAGCTGTATAATTGCAAAATGCAATCTCTCTCCATGGATGAAAACCAACTTCCCCTATCAATATTTATAAGCTTGGTATTTCAGAATCTCATTAGAACACGTCTGATATCTCACAGGTTGTGCAGAAAATAAAAAATAATGGCATATTTCCCATGGCTTCTGACAAATGTCAGCTTCTTTTTAAACAAACACCATCCTGCATCCACTACCCTGTGCTCACCGAATGCTCCATTTGATGTTCTGCTTTAGGGAGTGTTTGTTGCTGTGTGTAGCAGAGCATGTCACAGTAAAGTTTATACTTGGAAAAAGTCAAGCCTGCCTAACATATGTTGTTCTCCAGCCTAGGAGAAATAAATATTTTAGTTACTTCCCCTCTTCTACAGTCAGGCTGATGTTTCTCTTCTGCTTCTAGCCACACTCTTTTCCTTTGGGCCTCTTTCTCATTTACACAATTTGATAAAAGAAACAGACTCTTACAAATAACTTTGCTTTGTATGAAGAGTCTGGTTAGCATTTCCTCCCCTGTAGTGCAAGATCTCCAAAGCTACCAAGGAGACTTCAAAAGAGAGAGAGAAAAAAAAAGAAAAAACAAAAATCCCCCTCAAAAGCCCAAAACCAAAAAAACCCCACCAGTTGAAACAAACATCCAAACATGCACAACTTGGGGGCCAGGGGGGGAGTGTGGAAGTGTCTTCAAATCCACAGGAACTTCGGAGGCAGACAAGATTCACGCATGGGAAGTGTATACAAGTGTATGCATGCCTTTGCACATATAAACCAACAGTGCAGGACCAAAACAGCCTGCCTTACACACCTGCATTAATTCAAGTGCAAATATAAGGATCCAATAACATGCACAAGCAACATTCTTGCACAAGCAACTAATCCTTACCCTCTATTGCTTTCTTTATAACAAAACCATTTTTAAAGCTCATTTTGAACCATAGGAGTGACACCAACAGAGACTAGCCACTAAAATTCTGAAAATCCTGCATTATTAAGGTAGACACATCAACAGAAACAGCACCCAATGATACATATACGCATGTTAGCACTCTTCCTCAAGCAGATCAGAATGAAAGCAAGCACTGCACAACATAAGGATGTGGCCCAGCATGTTAAAACCCAGGCAGGAACCGTAATGAGAATAAGGGAGTTCTTACAATAAAAATCTCTACAACAAGAACTTCCCTGTTGAACTACTCCATTGTTAAAATATAAATCTCAACACAGTTTTACATTTTCAAGTTCATTCCTAAACCTGATCCCGGTTCTGCTAAACACCAGGACCTCCCACTTGGATCTCCAGGACTACTTGGTATAAAACATACTCCTCTTCCAACTTTAAACAACAAATATATTCTTTTGACCACTACATTACACATGTTAATATTATTCTGGTATCTCAGTGTCCTCAGCAAAAGTGAGCAAAAGGAACAACAGCCTACATAAAGGGTAAGCATTATGTATCCCCATCTCTTTGCAGCAGAAAGCATGCACATTCCCGAGCTGGGAACAGGCAGGAAATATTGAGCTTCCCAATGCCAAGAGTTCTGTTCTTGTTCAGCGCCGCCAAAACAAAATCTCTAAGGCAAAAGTCTCTCTTCTCCAAAGATGAGAGAGATAAAATTCCATTTTAATTTCAGTCTTAATAGAGGCATCTTTTTCAACCTCTCCAGAATGTTCAATCAGTTTCAAACATTTTATGCACCAAGTTGAAAAAACGCAATACTTCTAGGTTTCTTACCCACAGGCAGTAAGACTAAAAGTTAAACCGGTTCACAATTCATCTGCAGGAGTTGACAACGCAACTTTAAAATAACCTGCCCCATAATAGCAAGATGTTGTTATTATGCACTCCACACCTTTGTGGAGTGCATCACGTAGGTACCCTGAATGAACAGGATAGAAATGCTGTAAAGGACAACTGGCTACTTAAGACAAGAATTCACACAAAAGTCTGAGTGCATCACTGGGTGGATGATCATTGTTTTTCTGAGTTCCTTAAAGTGTGGTTAAGTACCCTGGTGTGAAATTATAATAGCATTGGTATTTAGTGATCAAAGTAAATCTTAAAACCTATATGGCATATAGAAATAATGTTAAATTCATACAGAAACATCCCCAAAGCAATACCTTAACCTGGACATCACTGCTGTTCATTACTCTATACAACACAGATATTCTAGTTTTCTGTTTAATGCTCTTTGGGGAGCACAAGGGGAGGGTGGGCTGCAGGGAGGTGTCACAATGGGAGACTGTATCAGCCCAGCAACTATTAGTAGGAAAGGGACATTGCCTAATTCACAGTCCTAAGGCCACCCATGTTCAAGATGCCATGTGATTAAAAAGGCACACAAAAATGGGGACTAGCTGGAGATGCTTAGTACATTTCTGATGACATCCGGGTACAAATTAAAGTGCCAACTGCTGAGGATCTCTCCATAAAGACTGCAACAATAACCAGTCAGTGGTAGCCCACCTGTGATAGTTTCCAGTGCTGTCACAGGACTAATACTGTCCCCCCAGGGGTATTGTAAGGATTAATTATAGCTAATGTTTGCACTATACATGTATTGCAATGTTGTACAATGTAAGAGCAAAGTATTATCATCTCTGTGTCATACTGAGGGAGTTTGAGTCTCCACAGAGGGGCTCGTTTTGAAAGCGCAGTCATCACCATGCCAGCATTGCTCAGCCTGTACTTTCTGCCTTAATGCCTATTGCTTCATGCACATTGTCATTTCAGTTGCAGATTTAATTGTTTGTGATTAAGAAGAGTTATGTACATATTTAATGCTTTACATATTGCTAATTTTGAGAGAATTCATCTCCTTGGACACATTAAGCCTGAAAGGGTTGTGAAGCATCAGAACTGGCTGCCCAGGGAAGTGGTTGAGTCAGTGTTAGGTTTACAGCTGGACTTGATCTTAAAAGTATTTTCCAACCTAAATGATTCTATGATTACCCTGAAAACATATACTGGATTCATCAGACTACTCCTTCACTGTCAGGCCTGAAAACAGAGACTGGGATCTTCAGTAGATGGTGAGAGCTCCAACTAGAATCTTTCCTAAACCACATGACAAGTCTGCAAGATTTAAAGTCCTAGTTTACATTTAATTAAAAATGCCTCCATCATGAGATTTTGATTTTTTACTGTATATATGACAATTTGGCAAAAACAAGCCCATAACCTGTACCTGGAAATAACTGTTGTGATTATGGATGTAAAACAGAGGTTATCAATATTTGTGCATTTGCATAAAAATCAATAACCGAGGGGAGGATTGAGACCCTCCTATTGCTGCCCAGCACATTTACTGAAGTATGAGAATACCTCACTTCATCAGGAACAGAGAACTATTTGAGGCAGGACAGAGCATTACCTAAGCAAATTCTCTCTTCACTTGGCCAACAGGGAACACACGAGTTCCTGACTGGTGCATAGTCATGGAGAACTGCACAGAGAGAGCACAAGGGGCTCCACAGAGAGCAACCACCAGGCAAACCGTTCCACTTACTCATGCGGCGAGCACATCCAGTGGCAACCAACCCACACTAGGTCACAAGTTGTCAAAATTAAACACTGCCTACAGCAAGGATGCAGATGTAATCAGAAAATAATATCATACTGAGGTGGGTTGACCCTGGCTAGAGGCC
>NW_010321409.1:0-3480 GCF_000700745.2 Antrostomus carolinensis
GTGGAAAGCAAAGGCTGATTAGTTAAATCACACAATTTCTTTGTTGGGACTCTTCTCCAGAATGAATATGTGAGTTGGAGGGCTTGATGCAGAGGATAGATGTCAGGACTTTCAGCATCAGGATCGAGCCACTGAACTGCTCTTAGTTCCTTTGCAGTCCATGGGAACTGGGACTCCTGGGAACTTCGGCTTCCACAACATAAAGAAAAAATACAGAAAATGTATAGAAAAGCCCAAAGAGGTTGTTCATCTTTGTGCTGAGCACAACACTGAAAACAGAATGGGAAATTATTACTTGGCAATAACAAAGGCAGAAACCCACCTATTTACCATCCAGCTTCTGGCCCACCTAACATGCATGAAAGAGCTACCACCTCCTGGAGCAGGTAACCCCACAAAATTGATGGCTCTGGCAGAAAAGTTTTGGCAGGCTCTTGACCCCTGTCCCTTGGCTAGCACTTGCTCCACACATGGTGAGCACAATGAGGACCTCTTGCTGCTTGTGGTCTGTGTGGAGATCCAACAGTGGGGATGATCACCAGTGCAGAAAATGGAGAAGAGTGTCTGTCACTCCCAGTAACCTCTGTATCACTGTCATCTCTGCAGCTTTGCCCTTCCTATCTCCCTCCTAAGCCAGAGCAACACATTCATGAGATGAGTGCCAGCTGAGCCAAGGCTGGTTGCTCCTGGATTATCAGGGACCATCAGTAGCACAGGGAAAAAGCCTCTCGTGGCCTTCTTGGTGAGCAGAACTTCAGGGGGAAGTCATCTGCTCAAAATAGCACTTGTGTATATCACCTGTCAGCTGGTGTGGGGCACAGCAGGCTCCATGAGAGGATTACCAGCTCCACTCAAATAAGAGTAATGAAACAATGCAAACAAGAACAGGGCTTAGTCACTTATTTGAGTCTCATCCCCTTTTGTTTTTACAGATGTACAGTTCACAGAAATGAGATGATTAGCTCATCAAAGCATCTGTCAAGGGGAGAGACAAACCAGCCTTTTACAAATGCATCCAAGTGACAAGACCTGTCGGATATGGGCTGCAGGGAATCTCTCCAAGTCTTATTTTTGGATCTATTATAATCAGCCTTACCAGCTTATTAGTTATCTCCAACACATCAGTAGGGCAGGGAAAGACAAATATATAAAAACTTGTCAAACCTGGTAATCTGAAAATGGTGGGTTTTTTTGTGAAGGATGTATATCCTTGCACTTTTACAACACTTTCTTTTAACAAGAGTTGTACAGTGTGGCTTTTGCTCCTGGAAGATTTAAATCACTTGCCAAACAATTTTAATGGGCTAAGTTATTTTATTTCTGTATTTTTTAAATGGGACACCTTAAAAGGAGTGATTTTCAGGCTTCTAGCAGCCAGTAGGCTTTGCAAATCAACAATAAAACTACTCACAGGCTTAACATTGGACCTGTGTTTTGCTGCTTTTCAGGTGAGAAAGGATGGTCAGAAGTTTAAAAGTTCTCAACTAGGACTCAAGGGACTGAAATTAAGCACCAATCTCTAACTTGGGCTTCACATCCATCTCTGGACAAGCCACATCCACCCTTTGGAAGATGAGGGAAGGTCCCCTATTTGCTGTAATGAGTGACACCTCAGGACACCCCTGCTGTCTTAGGCACAATGCTTGTGAGCGTGGGGAGGCTCTAGGTTCAGTTGGAGCCACACTGATGATAGGGATATATGGTGGCAACCAAGTGCAAGGGGCCATTTAGTGGTCTTCAGGAACTTAGTGATGGAGGGTAAAGGAATTTTTCCTTTGGCAAGAAAAAAAGGCAAAAAAGCTGAGACTGAAAAGGAGATTACTCATTTGTTCTTAGACCTTTGTTGTTAATCACACCACACCTACTATGAGAGCGGTGACAAGCTGTCAGCTTCACGCCCAGTTGGCTTGGTGCCACTCGACACTCACTCAGCCTGTGCTGTCTCTTCATCTGGGACCAACCCGGCTGGTGCAGAAAGGAACGAGCACTCAGAAACACAGACCTACAAGTCTGCACAGCTCTGGGCACAACCAAAATTTCACGTGTGCTCAGCAGGCAGTGAGGAAGTGAGTCCAGCCAAAGAGACATGTAGTAAGTGAAAACAAACGGAAATGACACTGCTTGGGCATGAAGAGACATGTACAGTCAGAGTTGGGGAAAACATGGGTTATAACATAAAATCAAGCATTAGCTGCCAGTTCTGATTAGCTCATGACAGCTTCTTGCACGTGCAGAGACAGTGTTTGGCCTCAAGCATAAGGCACCAGGGGATGGAAGAGGGCTAGGAACTTCAAGGGACTAATCATTAGTCTTGTTGTCTAGTCTGCTAAAGACACAGCAGAATAACCATGTTTAGGAGGTGTAGGCTGGCTAACAGCCTCCTTTTCCCACTCATGTCACAGAGGAGATGAAGCAGCTTCCACATACTTCAGGCCACCACTGTTTCACCTTGGCTCATCCTTTGACCAGATGCAACAGTAGATGCCTCTTGGTGATGACCATAGCCCTCTAAAATAACCACAGTGTCTACCATACTCAGATACTTCCTTACTCCAACAAACCCAGCCATTCTCCTCCCCAGGATGCTCCACCATAACAGAGGCTGAGGTGCAGCACTGCTCTCCCAACACTGCACATTATCTTCTGAAGCAGAAAAGACAACATTTGTGTTGGGCACTGCCCATCAGTGCGTTTAACAAACCTTTCCAACCTCTGCTTGCTGCTCTGTGCACCTTTCACCCGTTTTCTTAGTGAGCACTGGAATCTCTTTTGTGTGACAGAGATAATGGGAAGGCTTTTGCTTAGGTGGCTGTATAGCCTGTTTGGCCAAAATGGCTTTCCTCCCTCCATCTCTGTGCTCATTTTTTTCTTCCTGTTTCTATTAATTCCTTTCCCCTTTCTAAGCCTAAAAGCACATCTGAGATGTCCTGTTTGCTCTAGGCCATATCTGCTTGTGAGCAGACCAGGAACAGCAACAAGAAAGCCTCCCTTCATCTGACATCTCTCCCCAGCCCGCAAGCCCAGGTGCCTTGTTCCTGAGGTCTCTTGAATCACAGTGACTTTCTGTCAGGACCTGCAGCAGGAGATGATTCAGTCCAAGCTCATGGGCACGGAGCAGATGTTGAGTTATGTGGAGGCTTTGGCAGGTCCATCTTAATGACTTCACTTGGTGGGACATGGAGCACTTGCACAGCAGGTGAGTGGAGGGAGATTGCTGCACAGTCACCTTGAGTAACAGAAACCAATGGCTTGGATCCTCTCATCCTCTTCCAGCTACGCAGTGCCATTCAGCCAGTGCCAGCCCTGGGCCCAAATAAGACAACTGAACCTTCCCTGAACATTAGAGGTGCTCATACCTTGTCAAAAGCAGCATGGTCCTGCTCCTTGAAAACAAGAGGAAGGACAAGGAAGACATTCATCAGCTCCTAACCAGTTCAATCCTCCTATGGCTTGAGTATTTGTAAGAATTTATTACCTGCC
>NW_010321409.1:3491-12194 GCF_000700745.2 Antrostomus carolinensis
TCTTTCCCTTGAAGCACAAGTCCCACCTCAGCTGCTCCCTCATGCTTCAATATCTCCTGCCAAACACACTTGCAGCTTGTTCAAGACTTGAGACAAGATGTCAGCAAATGTCCTCTCTAGTGGGAGTGCTTGCTCTCAGTTAACAGCTCAATAGATACACCAGGCAGCCATGGTGGTAAGCAGGGGAAGGAGGAGAGGCCCATGGGTGTTGGTGATGCCCATTAGCTGCCCTGGAGACTGTGTGCTGATCGCAATCAATTAACTGGCAGACAGGAAAAAGCCCATTTTCCTCTCTTTAAACATCCATGAGTAAAACTAGGAGTTACCTAATACAAGTAACTGAAAGGATTGAAAAATCTAGTGCTCAGCAACTCACTGGACTCCAAGAAGAAGCAAGTCAATAATGTACTTCGTTTTCACCATTTTCTTGCTCATTTTCCTTTTTGTCCTACCCACAAAAAAAAAGAAAAAAAAAAGAATGGAAATACTACAGCAACTGCTGAGCATCAGGATCCTTCTGTAGAAAACACCACACTGCACTGGGCCTGCAGTGACACAAAACTGGAGAATCAGATTATATCATTTTTCATAAAGTTGGGAGAGCTGGTCCCCAAGGGCACATACCAAGTCACTTAGCAGCTATCCTACCATAATAGCTTTCAGCTTTCCAATATAACTTTTCCTGGGTTTCCTCCAAAAACTAATAAGACTAAAGCTGCCTGGAACAAGCTCACTCTGTAGAATTTCCCCCACTCACCATTGGACAGCAGATGTGTGACTGCAGGGCTAATGCACTTGATTTATTTGTTAGCTAGGTGGTCTGGCCCGCAGTTCCTCCTGGCGCTTCCCTTCCCGGACCTGTGTGCAGTTGGGCAACTTCCAAAGGCAGCAGCAGTACCCCCAAGCATGTCTGACCATACCATTTATTATCAGTGCACTCTGGCCACACCTCCACATCACACAACTTGCAGTCAACCCTCTGGTAAGGCTGAGAGTAGAAATGCAATGAGCAGTATGAGTAGTAACAGCTCGGATTCATCAAAGGAGCCTAAGTAAATCCAGCATCTGGCTGCTGCCAAAGTTGGTGGGAATTGGGCAATCATTGCCCTAAATCCAGACAGAAATTACAATCCAGGCACTTCCATCCTAATGAACCCAATCCTGTAGGTAACTGCTCAGCTCAGCACTGCAATTTGGGGATTAAAAACCAACCATCTACACACAGAATTTGTACCTATTGTCTAGAAGCCAAGCAAATTTGAGGTGGTCAAATCCCAAAGGCAAATGCCTTTGCTTTTCATATTTCATTCTTGGTGACCTCTTAGAGTTATTATATCATTAATAGCTGCATGAAGCTTATTCTGAGTGGTTTACTGGAAAATTACAACTTGTCAACAATTCGCATAAAATAAGTAGTATTTGAAGGCAGGACAGCCCATCATAAAGGGCTTTTTAGACAGAGCTCTGATGCTGGTACTTTTAGAGTATTTTAAGAATGATTCCTAAACAGTACAGGTCAAGGAGATATTTTATATAATAGATGCAAGAAGGACTGACAGTCTGATTTACAACCAGAATCCAATGAGCTTCTTGCTTTTGAAAAGACAGTCTTTCTCCTTGTCTTAAAATTTCCATTTGGAAAAACAAATTCCCTGCAATGCACACCTGGCTTTTCATTTGAGCTCTCCAGAAGGTCCTAGGGAGAGACCATTAAAGACAGATGAGTACCTAAATACTCCAGGCCCCTTCTGTGCACCTCCTTCTTTAGAAGCCAACTGAAATAAGATTAATAATTTTCCTTTACTCTAGTAGGTCTGCATAAGACTTCAGAAAAGGTGGTATTTCTTGGAGGTGTGCATGTGGATATAATCCTTCAGTCACATTCTTTCTGTTCTGATCTGGACAGCTGGTAGGTTTGTTCATCATCTGCCACATTGGACAAATAAGGAGAAGATGTCACTGCTCCCTGGGAAACCCCTTTGAGCCATCAAATGATTTTCCTCCATGGATGATCCTGAGGTTGGGACCCCATCCCCTTCCATAGTAGGGCTTTACACACACTTTGATGCAGGGAAGGAGGAGGCTTAGCAGCACGAGAGCTTGCTCTCTTCCCTTTAAAACACTAAATAATTAATCTTTTACCATTATATGGGTAAGGATATAAAAACAGACACAACACCCCAGAGACAGCCAGGAGACCCTAGGTGTCCTTCACTCCATTTGCCATTGCTGAAATCTACTAGCTAAAGCTCCCCCTGTTCCATTTCAACCCCCAAATTCTGCCAAATCTCCAGTGCCAGCAATTGCTGCTGCCTTCTGGGATTATGATGCATTCCTTCCTCAGACTTACAAACCCATTTCCTTCTCAGTGGCAGAGGATTAAATTGCTTTCAGAATCGGCGGAAACACTCTGTGCTCTTACAAAGAATGTATTAGTATTAGGGCAAATTCATCTCTGACCTCATTCATCATTTGCTTCAGTCCTCTTGGTAGACAATATATCAGTCTTTTGACAGACACCACAGACTTCTTACCATCTCGGAGGAAAAAGCTTTGGCATCTGGCTTAGCCACTGCAGCTCCAGCAGCACAGGAGCACAGGGTGTCGAGGACAATCCTGACACTGTTCTTGGATGCCAGCAATCCAGTTGGAATGACCTGCGATGGCTCTCCCTGAACAGACAACAGCGCAAGCCCTGCAAAGTTACTCATTTTCACATGGCTTCCTGTTAGTAACCTTCATCAGAAACCCAAAGATTCCTCACTGCAGGTTCATCTGTATCAGCCTGCTTACGTGAGGGCTCCATGTGCTCCCCTGAATGACTTTCCTTCCCACATTTCTCATTGTCTGTGAAGTGGTGCAGAAGTGGATTAAATAAGCTATCATCTCAGTTAGTGATAATGAGAAAATTGAAACAAGCTGTTCCGTAAATGTGATCATTATCTAGTAAATTAAATGAGATATTCAAAGTGTCCACCCAGCAATGGACAAGGAACTTCTCTTACTCGGCATTTCTTTTATCTGGGAGAAAGAGGAAATGATCACAACCTCCCACAAACCAGAGACTTCAATGGACACACTGTCATTAAAATATCTGGCTTTCCACACTTGCTGCAATGCACACAGCACGGTAACTACTAGCTGTTCAAAGAGCAAGAAACTCAAATCTGGATATTGCTGATGTTAATGGCTGGTTAACAGGGACCAGATTTTTGAAGTTTGTCTTCTGCAGAGTGGGGCTGGGGACACAATACGTCACTAGAGTGAGAATTGCTGTCATACACGTACTGCCTAGAAGGCCACTGCAGATAGCCAGGGGCTGCAGGGATAGCTGGGGGCTAGAAACCTACTGAAGATCCTGGGGAAAAAAAAACAAACCCAAAACACACAACAAATTCAAAGGGCAAAGCAGAAGAACAATTTTCTGACAAATGGATGAAGGAGAGGAACAGTTAGAGCTTCATACCTGGTTGTAACTGGGATGTCATTGAAGATGGGGGGGCATGAAAATCAGTCCATCTACTCTTTCTGTCTTCTAACCAAATGCCTGAAACTCTAAGCCTCAGGAAATAAATGTACATGAGTGGCGTGTGGGGTCTCCCAGGGCAGGGGGAGCTCCCATACCAGCAGCCCAGCAGGGCCTGGGGTGTCTGATATGTCCCCAGTCCACGCCAGGCCAATCTGCTCTCTTCACCCCAGTTACTGGCACACCCTGACATGGGGTTGCTCAAACATAGGGGAACTACAAAGGATCTGGCCCCTGAGCAGAGGAGCGATCTCACAACGGAAGCCATGCAGAAGACATGTCCAGCAAGCTTGTATCTAACAGTGCTTCAGAGCCTGCAAACCCTTGTCAGATGCTGTCACCAAAGAATAGCAGCTCTGGGTATTTCGTAGCTTATACAACAGTCCCAACAAACCACAAGCAAGTGACCAAACTGTGACATGCAGAGCAGGCCCAAGGCATTCCCAAGAAGCCAAAATTGCCTTCAAGGAAGAGTGCTGCCCTAGAAGGAGAAGATGCTTCATGAGAGTGCTTTGCTCCAGCAAGGCCCCTGCTGTCCCTTCCCAAGAGATTACCCTCAGGATGGAGTAAAGATGCAGGCAAGGAACACAACACACTAATCCAGAGTCCGGAGCTGCCTGAGCCAAAGGAAAACCTCTGTGGCAGCGGTGGAGAGCAGGAGCTGCAAGCTCCAACTGGCCATCGGAGGGCAAACTGCTCCAAGCATTGCTGCATGCTTCAACATCAGCATTGCTAACTTTGCTCGCAGTCAGCCTCCTTTCTTGAAAGATAATCCAGGTCTGCCTTCCAAGGAGTTTTAATTGTTTGGAAATTTGGGAAGGGCGCTTATTTCAACCAGGCAGAAGCACTGGAAAAGGCAGCGAATGAGGCAGGACACGCTGGGAATGTCCTGCAGCTCCCGGGCCAGCACAGGAATTCCTCATTTCCCCAATAGCAGAAACACCACGGCAGGCCTTCTGCATAACCCAGTCAAAGCAGGCTGCTAGGAAACATTGGAGACAGTTAAAAATAGGGATTGTGCTGATCTGGTGTTAACTCTTAACAGAGAAGGCAGGGATTCCTTGCTGGGTGCAGGGAGACTCTCTGGAAAGGATTGCTGGGTGCAGGCATCACCACCGGTTTGCTTTTATTTAGCGGTCTCTTCCCTGGGGCTGCCTTCAATTGCCTCAGCTCCCCCTCATATTTTCCTGTATAGCCTGTTTGTTTTCCTCCTAACACCACAGAGATCAACCCAGAATTACCATTTTCATGGCTGGCCCGTTTCCAGCACACTTTCTGGCTGGTCTGCAGTCCTGAGGGCAATAAGCAGCATCAATTAACAAGGAGTGGATACTGGAGCCCATCACCACAGAGAGGGGCAGGCTGTCAGAGCATGACCCAAAGATTTCTCTAACCCCTGGTTTTGCCCAGTAGCTTCTCCCTCATTCATCTGCACATACATTTCCATTCCTTAATTTCACAGCTTTTTGGCATGGGAAAGCAGCAAGGTGGTTTCCTTGCAAATATCTTTATGTCCTTTTATTTATTGGTGAATTTTAAGCTGAAGACCAATTGAGCATCATGTGCCTGGGCCAATTTCCGAGTGGTTTATTTCTCCATTTCTTTTTCTGTATGGCCCACACTGTAGAGCAATGTTCTAGCTAGAAAGTGATGAGGATTATTAACATCAAAGAAAGATAAACTTGAGAGCAGAGTGCCAGGACAGCTGGTGAGCTACTCACTACCCATCTGCAGACAGTGCCTCCAACAAGCACTCCTTCCTGTTGCATAATACTAGGATGGAGAAAAACCTCTTGCATTTTGAAAAAGGAGGGATGTCCCCAGTACAAGTCCTCCCACTAGGGAGAAGACAGGTCATGCTCAATAAGCAGTGAAATATTTGGAGTTTAGTTACAAAGCTGGGAAGCAGGTGGAACCGTATCTGCTCTTTCCAGACAGCTGTCACTGCCACCAGAGAACCCTTGGAGGAAATGAACAGAGTTGCTCTATTTCTCCATTCCTTGAAGCATCATGGAGCAAACAATAGACACAGCTCATTCACAACCATTGGTCCAATGGATTGTCATGGAAATATGGTGGTTTGAAGTCAAAAGGCATAGATTGTGACCATGTTTTGACAGAAGGTTTCCAAGACCAGAGAGAAACAAAGCCAGTCTGTGACTGACTGACCTGCTATCACACCCAGAACAAAAAACAAGCTAGGGAACCTTTGAAAACCGACACAAAATGAAATCAACATCTACCACCACCTCTACTTGGCTGGTAACAACCCACTCTGTCCAAGTGCTAGGAAGGACCAAATAGACCAGGCTGTAATTAACTCAGTGACCATGTAGAGTTGGAGATGCAAACCTGGTGACACTTCTTGCAGACCTGGCAATCCTCCCAGTGCCATTAACAGTTTTGCCTGAGTAAGTGTCCATGAGGGTCCAGCAAGCTCCAGTGAGCACCAGCTCTACTTGGCAAGCAGAGACCTTGCCAGACCTGAAAAGAGAGGTACTCGTGCAGAGAGGCAGCCTGGTGAGGAGCAAAACTAGCTGGGATTCAGTGCAGGAGAGCAAGAAGAAACTGAGCACCAGCCGCAAGGGCAGCTGCCCTGTGCTTGAGCTGCTCCTGGCTGATGTGCAGCTCAAGTAAATGTTTAAATCCTGACAGAGAGGAGCTCAGGGCCCTGCCAATCCCACACTCTCACACCTGCACAGCTCCATTACACAGCAGGTGCTGATGCTGGGACTGCTGTGTACTTTAGTACCCACACTTCCAAGGTGGTTTTGGTCCTTTTGGCCTGCCCAGCCCTTTGGTGTGCCTGAAGGCTAAAGCCACACAACAGCAACACACTTATTTTGTGATGGAGCCTCAGCATGCACATAAAGCATGATCCACAGCCTATGGGGTGAGGGACAGGCTTTCTGGGACTGAACTCCAGCCTACACACCAAACCACCAAATCATTGACCAGGCATGAGCACGGAGAAATATGGGCATCACACACAACCAGATCACTCGGGCGTTGTAGTTTCCGGGCTCAGGCACATGGCTGCTACCAGAGCTGGTCAGCTAAGGCCAAGGCAGCAAGAGCATCATCCTTGCACTGACCAGCACAGCAGGGATTCAGTAGCCAGCCAGGGCAAGCTGTTAACCTTCAGAAGCAACAGTTCGCTGTGGTTTCTGCAACGCAATGGACCAAGCCAGACAGGACATCTTTCTATTTCACTTCTGCTGTAACAGGAACGGGCGGTTGATGGCACCTGATCCCAGACCACGGTTAAAGAGAATGCTTCCAGATCATTGCCCAAATAATAGTAACACTCACAGAATTACAGGAAAACGTTGCTTTTCTAACTCCAATTCCAGGTTGAAAGGCAGTGTTATTAGCAGTCACACATGAGCTCAATTTCTCTGATTAAAGAGCAACTGTCTAATCTCTGCCTGGACTCAGTCCTGGGTTTTAATGCTTGATTAACTACCCCCTGCCAGGATTATTTTGCATCTTTGCATATTTTGGAGCTCTACATTTCTGTTTATCTCTACGGACTAGGCATGGTTTAAACTGATTCTCATTTGCACTGGCAATTTAAAGCACCGTGTGTGTTTGTGGCTGAGAGTGGCTAGAGCACATTTCAAGGGGCTTTTAGGACAATCTGTCACTTCTCAGGGAGCAGACCTGGGACAGGACACTGAAATCAAGGCAGGGTGTCACTTATGTCTTAGCCCTGGAGAGGAGACACCAGATGTCACCTCCAGGATATCAGCAAGTTACCACCAGTTTCAGTAGAAGTGGTTGAAAAATTGATTCTCCATCCTGGGAACATTTAGGCCTTTCATATGAAATAAAAAAAAAAAAAAAAAGGAAAAAAAAAGGTTTTAGGTTTTGAGTTTTTCATTTTCCAGCACAACCCAAAATTGCTGTGGAAAATACAAAACTCACTGTGGAACTTGCTTACGTATCAAATACTAATATTACTTCTAAGAAAAAATAAAAACTGACTGGAAAAACTGACTGACCAGCCGTAACTACCTGCCTCCTAAACAGTCTACTCTGAACAGTTGTATCTCATTATTTACAGGCACTTGTTCAATCTATATCCCACACCTAGATCTATCATCCTCCTCCTCTACCGCTCTGAGCCCTCACATCCCATTTGAGATCTCTCAGGACCATCTAAGATCTCTCTTCTTTTAAAAGAAGACACCAGTTTAGTCTAGTGGAGCACAAACTGCACCAGCTTTTGCTACTCTCCTTCTGACTGTCACCCTAATTGTGCAAATGCTGATCCAAAGCTGTTCTTCTCCAAGAGCAGCTCATGCTGGGCCTCTCCCTTGGGACAGCATAACTGTGATGCATTAACCCCAGGGAAGAGCAGCAGCTATTCTGGACTGAGTAAGGACCTTAGCTGGAGGACAGTCAACAAACCCACAGCCCCTTTGGCACAAGACAGTGAGATTGTCCAAGGTTTAGAGCCAAGAAGGTTTGCTGTGAGCAATACCTAATGCCTTAGATGACCTTTGCTTCTACAAAGCCCTCTCCAGTTCTCCCATCTTCTATATATTGCTAAGGACCATATTTAAGGACATAATTTTTGCTGCAGCCAAGGCATTTCAGTGCAGAACAACAGGATTTACAGATCAGGCAAGGGGGGATGGGATGGGATGGGGGAAAGAAGAATGGGGCTTAGTCATTGCTTCAATATCAAAGAAGCAAAGAGAATATTTTCACAACAGTGCCCTGAAAAGAGAATAAAACATCCCTGTTAAATGAGGTAACTGGGTCACAGTACTGAGACGATGAAACGCAAAGCCCTGAAAGATACCCATGCTTTGAGGTGGCGGCGTGGAAACCTTCATGCAACAGCTCAATGAGTAACAGTAAAATGAAGCAATGAGCATATCAGGTGACTCACGTACAGCTCCTGCAGGTCCACACCACGCTGCAGCCACCAGAAAAGGCTCACTCGTGTTAAAGCATTCTGCCTATGGGCTGCCCCAAGCCTTTGACAATTTTTTCTTCCTTCCTTTGTTTTTGCATGTGTCTAATTATTGAGGACATTCATAGAGAAATGGGATTTCTGGTCTCTGGAAGCCCATCTGCTCCCACTGTTTATTTCCTGCAGTTGTCACAGTTGTCTTGTGATGAATTCCAGCATCACGACCACACTGATGGCTCTTCCCATGGGGAAT
>NW_010321409.1:12218-38647 GCF_000700745.2 Antrostomus carolinensis
TACAGTACCCAAAGGACCCTGAAGACATGGGAAAGAGCAGAAGGTGGCCCCATGTTTCATGAGGCTCCCACCAATGAAGGAAAATCTGGGAAACAGGATTCACTATGGCAACACATCCCTTCAGGCGGAGAACCTGGGAACCCACTTTGGAAAGCACTGCTGGGACACTGCACACTTCCAGTCCACCAGAGCCGGCTTCCCACTGGGGCCACTGATCAAGCCAAGAAGTTGTGCTGGCTTGGTGGTGATGCAACCAGTCCTGGCTGGCCAGAGAAGGCCACAGGAACTGGCTGAAGGGTTAAATTTGGCAATGGGTTTTCAAAGGCTCAAGAGCTTTGAGGTGGATCTACCCATGCCTTCCCTTAGTGTAAGTGTGCCACCAGCAGCATCCATGACTACCTCCTACTCTGGCATCTACCTGAGCAATTAACTCCTGGAACAAAGAACTACCAGAAAAAAAAAAAAAAAAAAAAAATTAAAACAAACTCTGCTCCCACTCTTGCCTTGAAAGACAAGTCCTGTCTTTTAGGCTTGCTTTCACCGAGCCTTCCAGACTACTGGCAACTCAATATAATCTGCTCCAGGTGCCTCTTTCTTCCCATCAGCCTGTGACCTGGCTCTGCACACACTTTCTGCTACTCTGAGGAACATCCAGCTGGTTTCTTGGGCAGTCAGGTCTCCCTTTGGGCTGGCCCTGACTCCCTTCCCCATTAGGCTCACTGCCCTGTAGCCTCAGATGTGTCTCCCCAAGAGCGGGCTCCAGGGCTCTCTGGGAAGGCAGACCTTTCCCCCTTTCAGAGCCAGACCTAGAGCACACTGCCATGGTAGAGCACACCCTGCCAGGACAGAACCACAGCTGGACACAGAGCAGACTATGCACACCATCAGATGGATGGAGAAGCCAAGTTTCCCAAGGGAATTAGTGGTACCACTAGCACACATGCTGTGGAATAGCTCATGGAGCGGAGCTGAAAAAGCCAAGAAAGCAATACTCCACAGGTCTGTGCACAAACTTTCAAATGGACCATCCTCACATCTGGTTTCCACCTGGTCTGCATTTCCCTTTCCTGCCCGCTGCCTGCCTTGAACGTCTGTACAGACTTTGCAAGTAAAACAAAGCGTTGCTTCCCACCACGTCTCAGCTCAACACTTGGCTCCAACAGCCCAAAGGAGGAACTGAGGTTTGTCCCCAGCTCGTAGGTACCTGCCTACTCCATCCCATCTGCACCTTGCAGCAGTGACGCCTTCATGGCAGATGATCTCTCCCTCCTGGAATACTCCCAGAGATATGATAGCCAGCCCAGAAGTACAGGCAGATTGGGGCATCCAAAGCCCCATGGAAAATGCAAAGGCGACATCATCCTGCCCCAAGAATCCATGCAGGAGGGATAACACTTTGTATTTCAACTTTGCTTTCTACAAGCATAGTGAATTAATAAGGTTTACTGAAAAACATCCAGGAAGAGATACAATTAAGCTCTCACATACTGCTCAACTGGGCTGTTTCTGGAGAGGCCCACATGACGGAAGAAGCATAGTAAGTTGTCCTAAGTGAAGCACAGCTTTGGGGATAATTTGTTGTCTGAAATACCCATTAAAGATGTGATGTTATGCACAAGGAATAACTTGATCAGGGCTCCTCATGACCCCGACTGGCAGGGCGAGCACGTGCAGCATGGGAGAGTGAAACGGGAAAAATAAGGCAAATGTATGAGGGGCAGATGAGTATCATCCGTTTAACCACAGAAACATCGTCAGCTCTGATGGGCTTTGGGTCATTTCAGAGGTGGTAAAACAAAACAACAAATGAGTTTGTTTTCTTTCTTCGCTCTCTTTTTAAGCAGCACTGGTAAATTCAACCCAGTTCATGCCAGAGTCCAACAGTGCGTGTGCCCGGCTTCCTTTTCACTTGTGAGCTTCCTTATTTCAAGATTATACATCTTCATTTCTCCACTTTTCCAGAACAAAGACAGAACTGTTTTGTTATTGTACAGCTACTTAGTCATTGCTGAACCAAGCCAGAAAACCTAGTATGTTAGAAAAAGCATGAATAAAGGATTTCATTAGGGCAAGAGGGAACGGGGAATAGATATGAGATCTGTGTTGCTGCTGCACAGTTATTAGAAGCAGTGGGGACACTTGGATTGCATCTGAAAAGTTCATAATAAGGCCCCTAATTATAAAATTCTTGGCTGACATACATTAATATAAATTTAGCAATATTGGTGGTAGCAAGGAGATTCATATTTGCTAAGGGTGCAGCTCTTAAACTGGAATGTTTCCCAATTTCTTTACCTAATTTCTAATAAAAAGTCATTCACAAAGCTAATACCCACCACACGAATGGTCCTGTTCAGCTGCTTAGGACTGGTTGCCTGTGGATCTCGGCGGGTCTCCATGGCAGAAAACACAGCATTTTTGACCTTTTATTTCTACAGCCTGCACCACTACTCACTTCAAGTAGAGAGCTTTCCAAATCTGAGCTGACCCATTTCTGCCTGTGGCATTGAGGGCACCTCTTCCACTAATCTCATGTGTCAGCGTGGTATGGTTGGTAATACTTGTCTCTGGGACAGCAGGTTAGGGATTTACCGAGTCCTACACATCACGTTCTTTAATTCAGTGTCAACCAAGGATAAGCCAAGGACCTAGGGCAAAGCGTGATCCATTACAATTTCATGCTGGGTGGGTGCTGTATTGTTAGAAATGCAGCTCCAGCTTTCAGATGAGAAGCCAAGTCTGAACTGCTGCCCAGCTGTATTTGCTCCAGATCTGGGGAGAACAGCATATTCACATTTTCTCCTTTCTATCGCCCAACCAGACATAATGTGGCTGAAACTAATAGTGATGCAAAAAAAGATTCCAATAAAGTACATACGTGGCTAAAAAATCAGAAACAACAGTCACAGACCAGAAATAAGACAGAAATAAATGCATTTCTCTCGATAATGCCAAGAAGTTTTCGCCATGGTGCTGCGGAGGGCTGGGCGTGCAGGGGCAGAGGAGAGAGGCGATGGGCAGTGACATTTACACTGCAAAGACAATTCCTCCCATCCTCTGCCCCCAGCGCTGCCTCCCCCCTGTTCGTAGGACACCTCTGCTAAAGACAACTTTCCTCTTTGGATACCTTTGGGGAGAGGCAGCCCCTTTCTGCAGCTTTGGACCCAACCTCTTTGCACCCTGCAGACTTCTGGGTGCAGAAAGGAAAGCAGAGGCAGACTTGCCAACGCTATAAAAGTCCCAATGTCATTTCTACCCTGGCACATCCTCCAGCTTCTGTGAAAACAGCCTGGAAGGGTATCTGATTGTTAATGAAAACTGTGTCTTTTCACAGTAAAACAGCAAGCCTCTGGGGCTCGAGTTAGGACTACAAAGCTTGTTTGTATACTGGAAGGCCAGGAAGAATTATCCCATCTGACTTCCCGTACATCCCAGCCTATTCATTTTCACTCAGTTACCCTGTATTAAGCTTAATTACCCCAGCATTAAGATTAATGGCTTGTGTTGATTATGGCCTATCTCAAAAGAGAGACTATTACAGCATCTGAGACAAAGCAGCCTCTGCTGGGGGCAATTGGTCCCCAAGGCTCGCTGTCCCTGCTGCCAAAAACACAAGCCCTGTTGAACTTTCTTTGCTTTGTTTTACCAGCCAGGGATGCTCGTGCTGAATTACCTCCTGAGATTAAGGAGCCCTTTTGTATCTGGCATTTTCCCTCTGTGTGAGAACCTGGGCACAGAAATCAAATCGCTTCTCACTTCTCTCTGCCTCGCTGAACAGGTCTCTCACCCTTGATGCCTATTTTCTCTAGCTCTCGTCTCTCTTTTTGTGGCTCTGTGCTACACCTTCTCCAGATTTTCAAACAACCTGTTAAAAATCCAGAAGCACCACTGCATCTGTGGCTCACAAAAGCACAAGATCTTGGGACGTTGCACCCTTCAGCATCACCAGAGGAAACTTCTTGCTCTACACACTTTTACCAATAGCAGCATCTTTGCCAAATGAATCCAACCAACGTGTGTTAAAATAAAATTGAGGCTGATAAAAAGAGGAAAAAAAAACCAACCCAAACCATCTAGATTCTCCTTTGCTCTTGTTACGCAGAGACTTGGGAAGCCCTCCATAGAGGAATATAATCCTTAGCATTAGCTGTAGCTGCTTTGGGCTGGTATTAGGGAACATACAGACTCGCTTCAGAAACCTCTTCCAACATCATTCCTGAACCAGATTTGCTACGTGTGGCCTGGTGGCCTCATAGACAAGTGCAGATATCACATTCCTATATTGCTTAGGGAAATTATGTTGTCTTCTGATAAAGTACTAACCATCACATTACCTGTTTTACATGACTTTTAATCCCCTTACTTTTTTGTGATCATTAATGGCCACAATTTGGTGCTAGATGATCTCCTAGCATGGCACCCAAGCAGCGCCGGGAAGGACCATGGACCATCACGTTCTTGGTTGCTGTGGTGGAAACCGCTCCCTCCCCTCCTCACTTTTGGAAACAGAATGAGGATCTAGGTTTCCATGGGTTGTTTTTTTTGCCTTTGATCCAAGAACAACTAATTCTTCTGTGAGTGAAAAAGGCTTCGCCTAGGTGATGTGATCTTCCTCACTAGAGACTGCTAGCACAGTCTGTCCTGGCAGGCTATCAGAGCAGGGCTACCAAACATTGGTCAGTGAGAAAGATGTATTTTGAGCCTTGCTTTTTCCTTTTTGTTACCTGCTGCCTTGTGCCAAGACTAGGGAGTCACTTTAGATGGGATAAACAGAAATAAACATCACTGATCCCTCTTTTCCTGCCAACAATCCTTCCTTTCCCCTGAGCTCAGCCGCCACACCAGTCATGGCACAGTTGAACAGATTCCCTGGAGATCAGGTACACTTAAACTGAGTATATTTAGTTAGAAAATGCAAAGTGATTTGCTTCATTCCCCATAAGCACTGACCGTACAGCAACACACATAGACCCAAAGCTGCTCTGGGTTTTGGACACTTCTGCGTGCTCCTAAGCAGACAGCTCATGTGTTTTCCCACCTGTACCAGACCCCCTACGGTTTCTCTGCTCAGATCTCAGCCCTTTTCTGTTAATACTGCTGTTAAGCAGGACTTTATTCCCTGCCTTGAAAGACTGAAGCAAGGCAACTTTCTTCTTACTCTAGATTTCTGTCGCCACCATTTGCTTCCCTCTTCAGACCAAGCTGAGGACCAAGCCAGCTAATGCCACAGCAATGGCACAAGAAACACATTTCAATCTGGCGAGCAAGCAAACACCTTGAAAGCACATAGAAAGGAAGACATAGTGTTTTCCTCTGGGCTTTCTTACAGCTCTGTTGTGCTGCTTCAGCCTGCCCAGTAAAGCTTCCTTGAGTTCAGTCCAGCCATGAGCTAATTGAGACCAGGTTTAATACAGACCCTAACAAAGGACTGTGAAAACAAACCAGCCTCAAACCTCAATAGAAGTCCTTGTTTAACCATTAAACTTGCTTAACTCTACCTGGAGGATGAGATTGTCTGGACCAGACAATCTCCTTCCCTTATCACTCAATCCTATCACATTTTAATGTCAAAATAACATTATTCTATAACAATGATATCTTGCTCCCTTTACAACATGTTTCACAGCGTATAAACAGGCCAGTGCTTACTAGGTGGGTATCACCACCACTCTTCTGAGCTATTGATACTGGGGGTCGCTGGAAACATTTTCAACTCGTGGGAGCAGCCTCCCCATTTTCTTTTCTATCCAACCAAAATGGTGCACAAAATCAGGGACCAAAAGCAGTATCCCTGGATGCTTGTACAAATGCAGGCTGCTCAGAGCTGTGATCCAAAAGGTTTATTGCCTGGGAGGTCAAGGGGGGCAGAGCTGCTGCGATCTGGTTCCTGCTCTCCTGCATGTCCTGACTCTGTTCCACTCTCAAACAGTCTGGCAGGAGCATCTGTAAGGCTCCATAAATTAACATTTGTGAAATGTTTTGAGATCTCAAGATAGGAGTGGCTATAAAATCCTCCAGAACTATTGATGTCTTTAATTATTTATTAATGCTACTGTCATGCACTTAGCCTGGAGCATTTTGAGCAACAAAGAAAACCACCGTGCCTGGGCAGGGGCTCGAGCTCTGCAGGAAGGTGACCCCCGTGGGCTGCAGAAGGCCATTTCCACAAGCAGTTTTGCACAGGACAAAGCCAGCAGAGCAAAGCAAAGCAGAGGGCAAATGCCTTCTGAGACATGGAGTCAGGCACTGGCTGCCCAGGCCTCCTGGAGCAATGTGGGGGCTTTTGGACATGGCTGGTGGGACAGGGCAGGGTGTCACACGTAGGTGGGAGGCACTGCTCCGTAGCTGTGAGCCACAATGCAGCCTTAAGACAGCAAACCTTGCCCATGCAGGTCTGTGTCCAGCCTGGGCTCAGCAGGGAGAGGTTTGTCCCAGCTGGGGAGAGGTCGGTGGGTCAGGAGGGCAGAGCAGCACCCACGACCCCTCGGGCTGCAGGCTGGACCTTCCCACACGGGAGGCTCTGCAGCCAGCCAGGCCGTTTTTCTCTGCATTGTGTCTTTAACTGAAGCACAAAAGCCATTGGTTTAAGTGGGTTTAAATAGTTAAAAGCACTTGTTCCTCTGAAAAGAGAGTGAAATTGCTATTGACACCTCCACAAAAGAGAGGCTTCTCAGGCACAGTATGAAAGCAGCGGACAGGACTCTTCCTCACGTTGCACCCCTGCGACCAGATCTGCAGCCTCCTCCTTTGCTCTGATTATAGAAATAGGTACCAGTATCTTCAAAGGAAGAGAAACTTAATGGCCTCATTGGCACTTTGATGAATAATTAATACTGCTGCATTAATCGGGAAGTTAACTAAGGCCTGGAGAGAGATCACCTTTAATGGAGAGAAGCATCTCTGGGCAGTCACACCGGGCGCTGGGTCAGGGAGACACACGATCTACACACACACTACATCAGTCAGAGAGCCCAGCTGAACAGAGGCTAAAACACTCCCTTCACTCAGCACCATACGCTGGGCTCTATTTTAATGAGGGTGGTCAGGCTTCCTCCACTCATCCAGCAGGATGGGAGCAGGATGGGAGACCCCATGGGAGGTCCTGGGGCATCCTGGCAGAGCTCAGAGCAGCGAGTCTGCTGTGGCTCCACTGCAGGAGGTCTCTGAGTGGCAGCAGGCTGTCCTTTGGATCAGAGAAGCTCAGCTCAGCATGACCTACAAGGCCACCATGCCCTGTGAGAAGTCATGGCAGCACCATGCAATGGTGTTTGCCATGGGAGGGTGACCACCTCCATCCCTGCTCTGTGAAAAGGGGGTTGGCAATTCCAGCCAGCTCTTCTGGTGTTTTGCTGGAGATGCTCTTTAAAAAGTGAAGCCTTTCCCTTGCTGGGCTTTCTGCAGTGCCTCCTACCATGGGCTGTCACTGCTGTGCTGTAACACAAATAAATAATACTGCACATGACTCACTGGCTGTACTTGTTAAACATGAAGAAAGAAGGTAACAGCTGAACCTGTTTAAACACACTGGCCTGATTGATATTTTTAAGACAACAACAGCAATGCTGTGCCCATTGGAGACTTCTCAGATAAATGCTAAACGTGCCATTGAAAATATCATCTGTTGAGATTCTGTTAAAATTTAATCCTCCATTCACCCTTTCCAATTTTTTTTTTTTTTTTAAAAAGGAAAAAAAAAATCTTTCTGGCTGAAACATTTGGTTCTTGCTCAAGAATCTGGTCTGAATTTTATAAAGGTTTCCTGGAAGCGGAGATCAAGGGGCTGGTTTGGGGCTCAGAAAAAGCCCTCTGGCAGGACGAAGAAGAGAAAACTGCCAGAGACCGAGACTGATACTTTGTCATTCGCTTATTGGGAACACTGCACAGGACTGTTCCTGCTAATTAAAACCAGTGGTGACCAAAGCTCATTTGCAGAGATTGGGCTTTGGCCAAGCATTTGTGTGTGGATGAGGAAATGAGATCATAAAAGTCACGATCGGCCTCCAAGCCCAGGGCGTGTAATTACCTCTCACACCTTGCTTCCCAGCCCCTCCAAATACCACCTTTCCTAATAAAAGTGGGAATGGGGCTCCTCAGTTCTATTTCGAGCTGACAGACCATAGAAAGTGACCAAGAAAATCCCTGCACTGGGATTGTCCCCAGTATGAACAGATTAAAACTGCTCTGCAGTTGGCCTCTGTCCAGCTGGACGTGGCTTCTGTATTTACGACTTTTACATGTGACATTTCTCCCCAGGTAAAAATCTGTGCCACCATGAGCTTAGCTAAAACGCACATTGAGATCTGTAGGATTAGGCAGAGCAAGAACTTGCTTTATAACTCAGAGAAGAGCTGCTAAGCTACCCTGCTCACCACAGGTCCAAAGGGATGGCTGAAACATCCCATGTCTGACACCCATTTTGGAGATGGACCATCTCCAACACAGTGGGTGAATGATGGACAGAGGCACTGACTAGTTTTCTCCCAAAAGCTGAACTTGTCACGCTCTTTTATCGATAAGGTGGGTAGAACTGGTGGGCTGATGTGAGCAACGTCGCAGAATTGCTGCCTACTTAAATATATATATGTACATAGGGAAAAAAATAGACACTGCCTCCAGCAGATACTGTGATTTAAGTCACAATACGCCCACTGGCACATCCACCTCCATAAATTTACTGCTACAAATGTCCTGATATAACAATACCACCGGGTTAGAGCAGTATCATAGTGTAGCATCACTCCTACCCCAGATCAAGCAACGCATCCACACGCTGGGGCTACCTCAAATACCAAGGTTTTGTTTTCGCTTAATTTTGCTGGGAAACTTCTGGGACATGACCTAAGATGCCATGACTTTTTCTGCAAAATTAACACAGGGCCTGTCTGGTACCCTCAACCATACCCCAATCTCTGCTGATTAAAGGTGTCCAACCGAAAGAACAGGAATGTCAAGCCAATGATTAAGACAGTTCATGTCCTCTAATGACATGTCTTCTCATTTGTTTTCTTTAAAGCCTGAATTAACTAGTTCCCTCCAGCCATACACCAACTAATTGCACTGGCTTTGTTTTCCCAGCTCACTCCATCCATCTAACAGCCATTTACTTCTAATGTGCCCTAAAAGTTGGCTTGTATGTAGGGAGAGGTCCCATCTCATTTCCTGAGGAAAGCAGCATCCTTTGGAGTAGCAATAGTTTACCATAGCTGCCCCACAGCCCGATCTCATGGCTTTTTCACCCAGAAAATGCAGTGTTTCAGCAGAAAATCCAGCAGCAAATATCCCGTTTAGACACTCAGGATTGCACAAGGTCATGTTGTTTTCAAAGATGCAGTGTGTCTCCAAAATGGCATCCAGCAACAATCATCATGCAGCAGAGCAGTGGGGAGATGGGGAAACCAGTTATTTCACGTTGTCAAGATATTTTCCATGTAAGAAGTGACTTTCTGAAGGGTCATGGGAGTATAACCCATACACTGACCCATCTTTATAGCAAAGGCCTGAACTTATGCAGGAAGGACCCTCCCGGATGACCATGAAAGCACACCTGAGCACCACCTCTTCTCAGGGCACTGAGAGGGTGACAGAAGGGACAGTTCTGCATCCTCTGCCTTCAGTGCACCCTCGCTGTCAACATTCCTTGGAGGGCTGCACATCCTGCACCCGATGGGTCAAACACCCACTCACATCCACAGTAGGTCAGGGACTTACACATCTGCTGGCTTGATGGGAGGAAGCGACAGAGAGAGGTCAGGGTGCTGTAATTATCCTACATCTGGGTTTCTACCGAGGACTGGCCACTTCTACCAAGAAAGCTACCCTGCAAATAACATCAGTGCTACGCCATTCATGAGGACTGCACAGTGCAGGCGTTGCCAATGGATTAAGGGAGAAATCGAGCTTCAGGGCATGAACTGCAGAAGCACTGCCAGGGTAGAGGCCAGGCACGTTGGGAAAACAGGAGATATTGGAGCCAAGCAGAGAGGCGAATTAATCCCACCATGGAAGTGGCATGCAGAGGAATCAGGCTGAAAAGAAAAGGATGGCACCAAGATCTCCCACAGCAGAGAGGAGAGCTGAGGATGAGCAAGGAGAAGGACAAGACCGAGGAGAAGGAAAGGGAGAGCCTGGGCAAAGATTCAAATGCAAATGTACTGAGGAATGGCTCCCAGACCCACTCTGTCCTGAGGCCTCACCTTTGGCATTGGGACTATCTGCCCAAAGGAAAAAGCTTTTCAGGAGCAGCTACCTTGCTCTACTTGCACCAGAACCAGAGAGCAGTCCCCTGCTATTCCTCCAAAACGCAGCAACACGGGAGTGATGAAGAGAAAGGACCCAAGGTAAGAGGCACTGGGAGACATAATAAGGAAAAAGCATGAATGCACAGACAAAACAGTCCTTGCACTTTATCTCACAGCTTCAGACCATCATGCCAGAAGAAACACAGTTATCTCCTCCCCATCTTCTGCTCTGCCTCTCATAGTTATTCTTGCGATATGGGGGAAAAGTCGCCAGTGCTGTTGAAGCTCCCAAAACAGTAATTTCTCCCAAGAAGCCTTGTACAACTTTCTCTGTCCCTCCACGGAGCTCTGCCACTATCCTGGGTCCCCACAACTACCTGCAATGCACCCCTTCCTTTGGCTCCATGACACAAGCTCCATGCTGTCATGCAAGACCCACCACACTGCTGGTGACCAGCCCATGCTTCGCTGGTTTATTTTCATCTGCCCACCTCTCAGGCTGACTGGGGACTGGTTTTGATTTTTTCTGTTCCTAGATTTTATTAAGTATAAACAAGCCCTCCCTAGGTGTTTCTTGTGAATTCAGCCAGGAATGGGGCTCCTGGACCCCCTTGTTCCTGCTAATGAGAAATGCAACGAGCAGGAGCAGGCAGCACTCCTTCAGCTTCACCTCCTCTCTGCTCCCTCCCTGTAGCAGCCTGTCCTCACTTTAGCCATGCACATCATGGAGGTGAAGAAGGCTGCCTGGTTAGCACCTTGGAAACTCAATGCATCCGTAAGCTCACAGCTAAAATGCAGCAGTTTCCTCCATCCTTACAATAAATTGCTCTTGCTCACCCTGTCACAGCCTTAACCCCAGCCTGAGCTGGAGGAGACCCCAGATGTGAAGCGGGTTTGCAGGAAGCACGGCTGTTTTGCTGTGGGGTGGGAAAACAACTTGGCCTTTAAGACCTCCAAAAAGCTGAGAGCCTTTTACAGAGCTTCTGCTTTAACTAGAAATCAGATAAACTTCAGTTCATTATCCCAATGCCTCTGTGCAACTGTATATAACAATGAACAGCGCTGGGAGGATGGAAACAAACCACTCGTATAGACTGTTCGTACATTTAGTGTGCGCAAAGGAGATGAGAGCATGAAATCCTGCCTCTGCCAACTTCCTAAATAACCATGGGCCATATTGTGAAAGCAGACATTTCATTAAACATAGACAACTTTTCCAGGTGTTTTACAAGATGACTGACCCTGTGGGCCTTCTACACCCTCTGTTTCGTTTGCTTCTCCTGTAATATACTTCAAAGTTTCAGGTCCTTCTCCAAATGATTGCCTTTTACTGTGATGGTCACTGCACACAACCTGGCCCAACAAGCATTTTATCGTGTGACTATGGTGGAAAATGAAATTGTCTATGGGGAAGGCCCTCCACATCCATTTGCTCACAACTTTCAGTGGCTGATGAGAAGAGCCGTTGGGGAAAGCCCGTGACACCAGCTGAGGCTCTCTCACAACCGTGGCAGAGCAGATGAAGCTTGCACAAAAACCCGTGCAAGTTTCACTAAGGGTTTGTTTTTGGTTTTTTTTAGATTTAGGCTTTCTTAATGTCACTCAAAGCTGCAGGCAGGAGATTAATGTTCCTCTCTTGCAATTCCTACTTTGCCAGCAGCACCAACCAAACACGACTGCTAGGGCAGTCACGGGCTTTGGTTCATGGCGGGTGCTGTCAAACAAGGTCACCTTCAACATCCCCTGCTCAACATTCAGGCACATTTAGCAGGTTCCTTGAGCACTGGAAAGCTAAAAGGGGTTATAATAGCTTTCCTCAAAGAAATCCCACCAGCTGCAAGGACCCACCTACTACTCTCTGAAGAGATCTTCTGGGACAGAAATTATTCTGGCATGGTGAGCTCTGAGAAGCTGAGACTGCCTTCGTGTGACTGTGAATTACTTATTTTGCTCTGGAAAGTAACATCATTACAAGGAATAGCAATGTTTCCATGGGGCAAGGAGGCTGGGGGGCGCAATCAGGATAAACTAAAGGTATCTCCAGTTCTCCTGGTATTTATGAGGCATATATATAGCTCATATGTAGGCTACACAGAAATGATGTGTCAGCTGGTGTGGGATCCTTGTAGGTAAGTGCTGATCTGAGGGAAAGGGCTTACAGACACCAGTTAGACAAACCTGACAGCCCCTCCAGTCATGGAAAGTAGTGGAAAACTTCAACACTACTGAATGTGGGAAACTTTCCACTTCTGTGCAGAAATAGGGATGGTTTTGGGTCAACAGTGAGGGTTGGCTTGGGGAACCTGAACTCAACCCCTGCTTATTTCCTGTTGTCTTCAACAGGAACGCATGAAAGCCAGCACTGAGTCCTTCAAAAGCTTCCCCTAAACACAGGCTGGTGGTGGAGGTGGGACAACCCTGATGCTACATGCTCCCCAGCAAGCAACTGTGGTTTGCACACCAGCATTCATCTCCTGCGCTAACCCCAGGACAGCAGACAGCAGCACGGGTCCAAGGTACAAAATTCAGGAGGTCTTACTGAGACCAACAGTGTGGGTAACCCAGCTTTCAGCAAAGCCAGTCTGAGGATTAAGAAAGTCTCATTACTGGTATTTGCAGTCACATTTTTCAGAGTGTGACTTGTTCAGGGTCAGACGGTAAATACAGGAAAGACCTGGAAATCGGCTGAGGTGTCCTGACCCTCAGGGCCAGGTGCTAACTACTCAACCGTGCCTGTCAGATTGGGCAAGGAAAGTGCAAAGCTCTGGAGTTATGACAAGGTTTCACAACCTTCCAGCTCAGAGCTTGGAAAAAGAAAGGGACATTAAAGATGATTAAGAAAAAGAAGAGAACTCCCAGCACTAGCAACAAGATTACCTGATTACAAAGCAGAAAGGTGCTAAAAGGTAATCTATGCAGGTGGCTCTAAAAAACTATGAGAAAAAGAAGAGAAAAGAGGAAATGTAATTGAAAGAAGAGCCTCTCTCACACTAATGTCATTCTTGACATTTGAGCAAGTAATTTTAAAGACTACTAAAATAATATTTACATAAAGGGTTTAATCACTGGATTTTGAAGACAACTCTGTTAGATCATCTCCAGGAAACAGAAGAATGATGGGATAATTAGCTGTGTTTGCCAAAAATCGCTTTGCTTCTTTTTGTTATTATTTGCTACACACTTCTCGCCTGGATTGGGACCTCTCTGTGCAAGATGCTCTGCAGACAGACCCAGCAATAGCTCTGGCCTCCAGATGTTTACTCCAAGTGAGTGTTTGCACTGTGGTGGTTCTCTGAGGCTGCAGCCAAGCACAGTAAAATCCCATTGCGAAGGTGAGCTCACCCTCAACAAATGCCAGCTCTGCTCAGCTCGAGAGCTCTCTGTTCACTGGTCTTACCCAACAAACATAGGCTGTGCTTTACCCAACACCTGCTTGCTGAGTTAATTAGAAAAAGAAAACAGAGCTGACCTGAAACTGCAGTGCAAAGTAAACCTTGGTTCAAGACTCAGACAGGTCTTCTCATTATTTCTTGTTTTCACACACTGGCTGGTTTTCTGCTTCTGCTCAGAAATCAAAATCAACACACAATGAGGTTAGTTGAGTGGGATGAGATCTGTAGGTTAAATGGATGGCTCTGAACATAGCTGGTGAAAATACACCAGTGGGCTGGCGAGGGCCACATTTACTCACTGCAAACTCCCTGCACCCAGCAGAGTCCCACGACTTGAGAAACAAGCAGTTCTGCCTCAAACCAAGTCCTTGGACAGTGTCACTGATTTCACTACCAAAAGAGAGGCAGAAGGGAAGGAGGAAAGGGAGGGAAGTGTTGGGCAGGAATAGGGAAGGACAAATAAAAAGCTCCTGTGTGCTAGGTGAGCCTCACAGCTCTCCAAATAAATGGAGAACTTTCCCATCCATTTACGAGTGATCATTCCATCTTCACCATCAAACCTCATTTCAGGTTCAAATCTTCCCAAAGCCAGCCAGTTGCATGCAAACCTGCAACACTCACTGTATGATTTATTCTGGACAATCTGCCTTTGCCATGTGCTACGTGCCTCCTTTGGCACTATGGAAATCCGTAAATGACACGATAAAGGAGCAATGAGCTTTAGGCTCACTCTAAAGACAGCATAGTGAGAAATGACCACGTATAACCTTATTTTCAATATAGCCTAGTTCTCAAATCCACTGGTGAGGGGCTGCCAGATATTTTCCTGGTAAAGAAATATCACTAGCCTGAAGCCAAGTGTTGATTTAAGGCTGTATCTGTGTGGAGAGATTATAAAGCCAAAGATTCTGGGGGAGCAAACGAATGAGTGATTGAGAACAAAAGACTGTTCGAAGTCTAATTGCAAATGAACCAATACTTGCACTAGTGCGAGTAGAATAACTTAAAATATTCACAGAGTATCATGAATAAAAATGCTGGGGTAGCTTTCAGCTTCTTCACAATCCAAGATGATAATTAAAAAGCTTTCAGGTAGTTATGAAAATGTCCAGCAGTTTCACAAGACCTCCTTAATTTTGACCAAACACTTATTTCTCCAAAGATCTTTCCTAGAAGCCTGTTACTTATTAACTTTTTTTCTTGGTCCTTCAACTCTAGCTTTAAGGCTTTGATTCACGGAGCAGAAATACCATGTGGTCTCACCAGCCACCCACCATCCAAACTGCAGAAATTAACCATAATTAAACAACCCTTTGGGTGCAAATCATCTCAACTGCTGAGAAAATGTTTACCAGGAACACAGTTGCAAAAACCGGGACCAGTTTGTGATGAAATGAGTGTGTCTCACTGTAAGACCTTTGGGGGGGAAAAAAGATAGAAAGCAACACCTATTTAATGGCTTTGAAACCTTTTATGAATACCTCCATGGTAGGTGGAGGTATGACCTGCAACCAGACTATTGTGGAACACCCAGCTCATGGAAATCATGCTTCAACTTCCATGGACCTAGATGGATTTATACCAACTGGATATTGAGCACAGGCTTTCCAAATAAATCTTGCAGGACTGCGCTACTCTCAAGAATGCTGAATTTCAGTGATGCTTTTCATAACAAGAAGATTGAACGTTAAATTGAACTAAAATTCTCATGTAAAATGTGCCTATCAAAGGGTCCAAAGAAGCATATCACATACACTAGCTTAGTTGCAATCACTAATAAAAGCCGCAGAATTGGACTCCAAACACAACTGAGAAATTTGAAGACTGGAGATAATCCAACATACTCTTAAAGTATGTTTCTACCATCAAGGTACAATCTATTCTCCTTCACTCAGTGGATACATTTTCTTCTGGCAGAGGACAGGCTAGGGAGGAGTGGAGAGCTGAGAGCCAATTTGAACACTCGGGATTAAGGGACAAAAAAAGGAGCTTCTAAACCAGGAAATTATGAGTTAGATTTTCCTAAAACCTTGAGAGCATAAAAATAACCACTACCCACTGGGATGGTCTGGCATATCTATGTCCAGGTCCTGTTGGTTCCCCTAAAAGCCCTAGTCTTTCTCAGATAATGGATTTTTGAATCCTAATCCACAAAGCCTCTCCAAGTCCATCCATGCTTGAACATTGGTTCACTCAGGCCAAGAGGAAGGGTCTTTCTCTCGTACCCATCCCACACACTTCCCATCTTTCCACCGTCCACACCACACTGCAGAGAGCTTTCCCAGCAAACTGTGTGCTCAAGGAAAGGGAAACCAAGCAAACAAAAAAACCTTTGATCATTTTATTAGGGTACAACCTACAGTATTTCCTCCTGCCAAAATCAGGACAGGAAATACAGACGTGACTTCTGGGAGCCCTCTCCTTACGTTATCATTTGAAAGGACGGGAACTTTGCGTCGTAGCTAGACAGAGATGCACGCAGCTTGTTAAACTCTTTCCTGCAAGAGATAAACAAACAGACAGCCAAGAAGATTCTCTCTCTGGGTTGTTTATATGCTTTTTCTTTGACCTGGTCACCTCTTTCCTGCACAACTGCTCCCTGTGGGAATGTATTCCCAAGTGCTCCTCTCCCACTTTCCCTATGCTTGACCCTCCTGCCCAAAAAAGCCAAGACCTCTTGCTCCCCTTTGGGGCTGGCTCACAACAAAAAATGGAGAGAAACACCCATGTCTGACACTCTCATCTCTTTCGTTCACAGCACAAAGACTATGCCACACAGATGTAATGTACCTCAAATGCCCTTCAGATGCTGTGTGTAGCGCAGGGATGCCCTTTGAGCTGCTGTTTCTGGCTATGGCCCCGTCATAGGTGTTAGGATCAAGGGCTGTGCATGGGTTGGTGTTCCTGCTCTCCCTTTCGTATCCCACAAGACAGTATCAAGCTTTTAACATGATAACCGTAGGCAACAGTGAGGGAACAGACTGAGGCTGTGCCTCTCCCCAGTCCTGGTTTTGGCAAACCCCACCAAACCAGATGCACAAGTGATGGCTGACACAGTAGATGTCAAGGTGCAGTCAACTGTTGGGTGATTGGCAGTCAGCTTAGGACAGGTGAGCAGAAGCCAAAGCTTGTGCAGATCCGATTACAAATGGAAGCAAAAGTTTTGAAAGTTCACTAAAAGTTAAAAATAAGCCTACAGTTTGCTTATTGCAATGATAGGTGAGCGTGGGGGAATGAGGAGTTTTATTTAGCTGTCCGTTCCCAGGATGGGTCTGAAGTAGGTCTGCAGTGACCAGCCCCTCTGAGCCTGGTGGGTGCATACTGAGATCAGCCAGGTTAGGAGGAAAGTTTCATCCCAATCCATTTTGAAAAGCACTCTTCTGTCTTAATTCCTCACGCTCTCACCACTCCCAGCCTGGAGATGGCATGGCTGCAAACAACGGGGCTGTTAGTGGGCCAAGATCCTTATTACCTTGGTGAGATCCAAGCAGATGGACAAAGATAAAGAGACTCCATGAAGGAAGAGATGTTGCACATGCAATGAGGAAACACTGTCTTCCCAGCGGGAAATGCAAGATTCAGTCTCCAGTTGCCCTTGCAGAGGAACATCGCCCCATGGAGAAGCCCCAGGGCAATGTGGGGACAGCCCTGGTAACAGACAGAAAGCAGCACTTGTGTCTGTGATGCCAGACCAGATGCAGTATGGAGAGGGCTTGTGGCTCTGCTTCCCAGGGTGTTCCCCCTCCTGCTCGTCCTGCTCCTGCCACCAGAAAGAATAGGTCCCCAAAAGAAATGACCCTTTTTCAACCCCCAAGCTCTGAGAAATGGGAGCCTATGCTGAGGCCAGCCCTGTGCTCTGGTTGCAGCCTGGGAGACCAAATGGGTCTTTGGAGATCCACAGACCCTGGGTTTCAAACCCCCCAATAGTCAGGCAAGTCGGTACCAATGGGTTGGAAACTTCCCACTCTGAGAGGCTGTTTGAGCCCACCATGGCTGTGATGGCAGAAGAAAGGGTCCAAACTGTCCAGCAGTCCAGGCTGCCCCATGAAAAGCCCCCCAACGCAGGCACAGGGACAAAGCTGATGGACTTTTTTTATTTCACAAGTAATTAACTGGGCAGCCTCCCTCAAGCCTCTTCTGTTGCTTCCTGGGCACATCCCTGAAATTAACCTCAGATCTAATGAAGCCAATTATCAATGGCAGACATGGTCTCCCTCTAATTATTTTCCCTGGAAAGGTCACCCAAAGCGGCACATTGTGAAACCCAGCTAATTGCATTGTCTGCTCACAGCGCGGAGCCGGCTCCTGCGGGGCTCCCTGGGCTCGGGGGGAGGCTCATGTGCCATTGCCCAACAATTGGAGCCTCCAGCTGGGGAAAAAAGTGGCTGTGAGAGAGGAACCCACTGCCAAAGTCTCCTCACCACCAACATCGCTCACAGATACAGGCTCTGACTGCTGGCTTATCCTCCTCCTTTCAGATGCGGCCAACCAGCCCAGCAGTCAAGGCAGAAGATTAGATGAACATGCCAAGCTATCTGGGTGTCAGAAGAAAGAGGCTGGATGCTTCTCTTTGGAAATTGTTTTGTTTTCATACAGCTTTTTTTTTTTCTTTTCTTTTCTTTTTGAGGAAAGGAGGGAAAACTTTGCCTGGAAAAACGCAAGCTCACAGCCTAGCTCTGGGATACGGAGAGGGATGTGGTTGGTAGTATCAGCTATAGAAGAACCCAGTGAGGACACTGCCCCATTTCTAAATTAACAACAGGGGGGTGAGGGGAATCCAAGAATTTTTGAAAATTCTCTAGAAAATACGTGGTCAGGCCAAACCAAATGAGCGGCATAGAGCAGGACAAGAACAGCACATTTTGCTCTGTTTCTGTTTGGACCAAACATATCTTATTGCAACAACTTGTGACATTCCTGAAGAGTTTATGCAGGTACAGAGTCGCCACTCTGTGAATATTATAGTGGACCTGTCCTGTTTTATGTCCATGACTACCAAAAATACCCCTGAAAAGCCACAGCATATCAAGCATTAGCTCTCACCAGCCCACAGAGCAGCTCAGAGAAGGGGAAAGGGCGTCACCTTCTCATATTTTAATGCAATAAAAGTATAGTGCCACATACTGTGCCCTGTCCTCACCACCTGCATCCAACAGAAAATATAGCTTCAGTGCAAGACCCCGATGCCTTTGACCCTACAGACTAGAGCTCACCACACCACATCTTAAAAAAAATTTTAAGTGAAGTTTTAGGAAGAAAGCAAAAATTCCTTAAGCAGGACCTCTCAAATACTGTCTTTGTCATTTGGGATTAAAGAGGACAAAGTATTTCTGGCTACAAATGGAGTCTGTTTGAGAATCTGAGTGGGAAGTAATACTGTGACTGCTTGTCATGTAACCGAGCCGAATCTCAAGGTTTGCTACCCCAACTCTCAACAGAAGTACTTCAGGATCTTCAGTATTTCTGATGGGCTTTCCTGAGCCCATCATCACCACCACAATCAGGTTGCTGTGAGACTCTGGTTTGTTTTTAGAGACAGAAAAAAAACTTATCTGCTGAGTAAAGAAGTTGCAATGTCCACCCCTCCAGCAAGAAAATCCAGGATGGATATCCAGCTGCTACCCTGGGTGCCAAAGCTTGCTTTTATCAGAGGTTGCTTTAGCGAGAGAACACGTTAAACCAAAGGTAGTTAACAAAAAATACATGATCCATCAAAACCAATCTCTAGATGCTGCATTTTTGGCACCACCAGCAAGAGGATCCAAGCAGCTGGGTGTTAGACCAGCCACATGGACTCTACCCCCTCCTCTCCCCACCATGGTTTGGGGCTCAGTGTGCCTGTGCCCTGATGCGACACAGCCCGTAATCACATTCACATGTCAGGTCACACCAGGCGGGAGATGATGTGTGTGACCACATTAAAGAAGGGAATTTTTTCCTTTGAGATTTCTTTGTTGACTTTAATAAAGGCTCCCTCTGGGCTTTCATGCTTCAAAGGAAAAGGGGAGAGGGACCATCTTCACACATCCTAATTAACAGCGTTTAATAATTGTTCTTTCATGCTGCTTTGGTTCTGCATCTTTTGCACAGCTCAAAGGAAGGAAGACCTTTCTGAAAGGGCTTAGAGAATGTCGGTGTCCTCTAGGCTCAATGCACCTCAGAAAGCCACAGTGCAGAGGTGGATATGCCAAAGGACCCATATTTAATACCGTACAGATATGGCACCAGAGGCACACATGGGGCATGGGCAACCAGATAGCATCTCCTGCAAAGTTTCTTTCTTAAACTGGAGGATGAAATTTTTTTTGTGACCTCTCCTCTGTCTTTTATAAGAGGACAGAGCTGAACAAGTGCTCTGCTTTGACGTCACTCTGTTTAAAGAAGACTTTGGGAGATTAGACAGGGAATAGAGCAGTGAGTGCGCTGGCAACACGCATCCCCATCACCTCTGAGGTGCCTGGCATAGTTAAAGCAGAATCTCAGCAGCTCCATGAAATTAGGATCCTGTATCCTACAGTGCAGTCCAGGAGGGACCAGGGAATGCCAGGACCTTGGGGGAAGCCAGTGGAAAATGGCTTAGTCATACACTTGCTATTTTTAAATAACACTCGGAGCTCCAGTTTTCACTAAGAAACAGAATTTCTCTCAACTGTGTGGCCACTAAAGAACCAAATATAAAAATATACACGTTTTTCCCATCTGCATTTGTAAAGACAGTGCAACTCTGTCACTGAAGCCCTGTCTTTGGCACTACTGATGAAGACCTGCTGTCAGTACAGAATGCAGTTCCCCTGTATGTGACACCTCCACACCAGAGCTCCTGCTGGCTCACAATGCTTCTCACGTCAGGGCAAGACACGGACTTAACGCACTGAACCAGCACACTAGGTCCTACAGATTGTAACACTGATTTCTCTTACTCATACAAGTCTGGGGTCTGTACCAGAGATAGGCACCACAGGCTTCTCCTAAATGTTCACAATCTAGATAACTTTTAAGAATGAGTTCTGACAACATCGAGTGGAAGACTTTTGGAAACCCATCAGAGATTTGTAAGTTATTTGCCAAACTTTATGACTCGCCACTCCCAAGCAGGACTACAGTGTTCAGGTAGGCACACATCCTCATATCAACACCCTCATCCTCATAGCAATACAGTGTCTTCATCCTTGTAACAATACTGTCTTCAAAGCTCTGACCAGTCAGGAACTTCCACATCCATTTTCTGTAAGGGCAAAGTCAAGTGCACAAACTTCCCATTACAACCTGACTGGGATCACCTGGGTAGTTTGTCACTATACTATGTCCATAAGTCAAGTCCCGATACCTGAACCACAAAACCATGTTTCTTCCCCCTCAAGAACAACCATGGAAAACTCTTGAGCTAATACAGAGAAGATCTCAGCTCTTTCACCATGCTGGGCTGGCAGAACCAGAGCTGTGTAGCACAAGAGTCACTCCTGGTTTTCCTGCCCTTCCCTGCAATGGTCCACTTGAGTGGTTCCCATCACCACTCAGTGGTGGGAAGGTGGTGCTGGCATTTCACTTAGCAAGGTAGTCTGTGCAGGACAGGTTGGAGCCCATCCTGAGTGGGCTTCTTTAAAACCCTCCTATTAGCCCCCAGTCTTCATTTGCCTGGAAACACTAGGATGAGTATTTGCACTACAGCCAAGAACACAAGAAGTCCCAATGCCATTCACAAAATTTTTAGGAATATTTAAGCAGGAAAGGAGTGCAATCCATTTAAATTTTAAAGGGCAGCTTAAGCATTATTTCTGTATCTGGCCTATAAAGAAGGTAAGTAAGAAAGTCCTCGGGCTGATACCGTAAGCAGAAACAGGAAGACTGGCAAAGTTTCCTGAGGGCTCTGGGCAGGAGTAACAAAGCATGAGTATTGATGGTGTGGGGAAGATAGAGAGAACCTGCCATGAATACACTGAGTTTAAGCTCAAGCCCGTTCTGGTCTCGGGTAAACTAACGTTACATTTGTTAACCAACATGAAATGCAGAAGCCTATAGGAACCACATGTTTTCCATCCATTCCATGTGCTCCGTCAGCTTGATGGAGTTAGATGATGCAGACAGACAGTCTGAGATCTGGGTTAAATAAGTTGAACCACTTGTATTTTTCTCTTGGCATTGCAATGTGTGCAAGAAATTCTCACAGGGTGGAACATCTGGAGCACATTATTCATTAAGAGTGAAAGATGCCGTTGTGTTTGTGGAGGAACCAAGCACGCTTCTTGCAAGCATCTGACACAAACCAGAGTGTCAATTAACAGCATGGCAGCTTTCTTTAAAGGATATTAGTTCTGCCTCATGTTAAATAAAACTTTTGTCATCTTAGCTGACAGCACAGGTTTCCGAGAAGGCATTTCTCTAGCCCAGTAAGAGACATGAAAGCTTTTAAGTAGCACACTAGCATTTATACATGCAGCAATGGGAATTCCTACCTACAGTAGCAAGATGGAACTCTTGTCAGATTGAGAGCATGGTAGGAATTGATGCTATGACTTCTATCTACACATAGATAATATTTTTCACCCAACAGTCTACTCATAAAACTAATGCAGAAATACAGTGTAGGTCAGCCAGAAATCTGTGGATTTGAGTCAAAAATCTGTTAAGCAGAAGCAGCAAACAAAAGGGTTTTCTATTCTTTAGTGGCCAGTGGCTCAGGCTGTCACTCAGAATATGGGAGCCCTGGATTGGGTCCTGTCTTTCCTTGAGGGACCTTTAGCTCAGCTCTCCTGGCTCCTGTATCCCAGCCCAGTTTTTCAGATACTTTTTGCTCTAGCTAAGACACTGCAACCTTCAGCAACCAACATGACACTGGTCTGTACCCTGTGTGTGGGACTTTTCTTTCCTGTAAGAACTCACCATGTAAAGTTAGGTGAAAAGGTGGACACAGAACTGGAAAGATAACCAAGAAAACTGCCCTAGAGTACCTGAGTCATGAGAGGCTGAACCTAGTAAGTGCTACGAGGGAATGGGGGAACTTGAGGAGTGACCCAAGGGAAGCATAAAACAGATATGAGACCAAAAGGTGACTGAGGTGTGACAGCCAGGCGATGCTCCTCTCTGTGACGATGTCATCACACAACTAAACACAACAGGTCTCTTGGAAGAAGAGAAGGGAAGACAGGGAACCTGAACTGCAAGAACAGTGGAGGAAAAAGACTTATGAAGACAAAACAAAGATCCTTCTTGTGCTCTTGGCTGATGATATCAGTGCGCCCCGCACCTCCCAGATGAAATCCTGAATCAGAACCTTTCCAAACTACAGGTTTCTGTTAAACCATGTATGTGCAGGTATATCTCAGTATACATTTGCCACATTATACCAATGTCAAAACCACCATGCCAGCAATGCATTTTAAGTCTTCAGGAAATTACCTTTTTTAACCTTTTCTGAGTATGATAAATTCAAATAATTATCTCTTACCCACCCTCCCAGAAATGAGAAAATAGCTTCTAATAGAACATAGAATAATCTTATGTCAAAAAGCCTACTCCTTTTACTGCGCTAACAGAAGAGTACTTCAAGTTCAGACAGAAAGAACAAATAAATACTAGTTTTCAGACCATAATGGCAAAGAAGTGCTTCCACTCTATGTGTATATCAATTATTTCCTTCTATTTAAATCCATGACTAATTAGCCTTGGAAGCAAAATAGCTAACATCTAGTTGAGTACAGGCATCCCTTTTAATGTAATCAAGAACTCATCTAGCTTGAAAATTATGGCAATTATCAATGAAGTGGAGGGTTGTATGGACCCAAGCCCTACGGCAGAAAGTGCAGTGCATTGCGGGAAGGCGACTTCCAGAGAGGAGGAAGGGGAGCGTCCAGATCATGGACAAAGATGCACAACTTGTGATACAACTCTAGAAAAGACTCAGGACAACTTATGAGGACTCAAGAAGATGCAGAGATTAGTGTTTGCCCCATCCTCAAGAGTCCCCTCTCCAATTTTCAATAAAAATTAAATATTTGGAGTGAAAATGTTCTTTTGTAGAAACCAGATTTTTCCTTCAGAAGGTAAAATAAGACTCCAAGCCACCAGCATTAAAAATGTTCTGGGATTTTTCCTGCAATGACATCTTAATGAATTCTTCTTGCTTCTCAACACAACCTGGCTCATCATGAGATCTTTAAGCTGGCCCTTGGAGTTCAAACAGATTTGTATGGAGAGCTTTGTACAGCCATACACATGGAGAAAGGCACACTGAGGAGACCACACAGGCACTGTACCAGCTTGCTCAAAGATTTTCCCCCTGCCCCACAACAATTACAGCTGTCACACCACCTCACAACGTTTCTTTGCATCCATCTGACAAGCTGTGCCCTGCAAAATGCAGGGGAGCAGCCAGGGTATTGCCTCAGGCAATATTTAAAGATATTTGACCACAGTTTCTAAAATGTAAACACAATTTTGGTTTTGCCTTGTTACCATCATGAAGTACTACCCCAGTTTTAGCCCCCCTTGTTTCACTGGTTAGGAACAGACTGGCTTTCAAAGAGAGGAGACTGGACAGGAGAAAAAGGCTGGAAAGGCTTTCACTGCCCAATCCCCAATCTTCTCCTCCTCCAGACACCGTCAAAAAGTCACAAGAATCAAAATGATGTTTGTAAGGTAGCGTTTGGGGTAATTTCTTCTTTTTTAACACCCATACGTTAGGAATACTCCACATATGTTTAACAGGAAACATACAGCTAAAACCAAAGTGATCTGTGGAAAAGAAGTCTGTGTACCCATTGCTTATCAACTCTCTGCAAGAGTTGAGGATCATTAGTGGTTTCTATTATTGACACTTCACATTAGCCTTTTTGGAGGAGGTTCAACATAATGGGAATTCGATGTGTTGCTAAAAAAATAAACAGAGATGTCTATGGGCTTTTTTGTTGCCTCTTTACACTGTACATCTCAATGCAAGACTTTTGAGACAAAGACACAACACTAAGAAGTGTGTGTGTGTGTGTGTGTGTTTCTATACGTATAAAAATAGATATTATCATCTCCAAAGACCAAGTCAGATCATCAGTGGGTTCTTATATTTAACAAGTACTGCACGAAGCCAGAAAAGAAGAGGCATTTGATTAAGACAACTAATTATGGTTTGGCATGGGCACTATGAAAAACTTAGAAGTTATTAGCTATCAAAACTTTTTTTCCTGAAAGAGAAATCTTTGCTGCTTGTCAGAGAGACTAGCAGCTCTGCAAAGGTGGGAGGCAGAAGGATGAGGAAGACAACCGTCTTGCCTTCAGCACTTGTTCTCCTCCATGCTTTCTCATCCTTGACTAGCTGTTGGCCCAAATCAATGTGAGACACAGAGGAGTGGTATGCTATATAAAGTATTTGGCATTTGACAAAATAGCAAATCACAACCTGAAATTCCAGGGTGCATCGTCTAAAAAAAAATCTCATTTCTTACATAAAAATTTCAGTTTACAGTCAGAACTGATTTTGCATAACTCTACATAAACCATGACTTATCCACGCTTGAAGAAGAATCGCAGGGTTGTTTTCTGACCAAATATCCCATTAGAACTGTATATCGCCTTGTTTGCAAATCTTCTACAAACAGAGCATGTTCAAGGCAAAAGCTTTGATATCTGAATATCTATGAAAATTCAAAGCTCAGTCCCAAGTGCACTGCTGTACAACGAAGCAGTGGTGCACCTCACCTCATATCTTTCCAGTTAAAAAGTTATTTAGCAGGACAGAGACAACCTTTTGCTCATTATGAATAAAACAGCTACAAGACACAAGTTACTAAAGTTAAGGTTTCCAAGTTTGCATTCAAGCCCTTAAATAAATGAAGGATAATTCTAAGATGCAGGAAACCTTTGGCCCTCTCAGTAAGACACAGCATATTTTGCTTGCGAGTTTGTGTATGTTTCAACAGCCTTCTGCCACAGTTTTGCACTTCTGGAACTTCAGGTTTAAACAAATTCAGGGTGCCACAGGGAAAACTAAACCTGATGTTGAAGCAGCAGAGCCTGTTCATCTCCAAAAATCACTCCTGAGATCGTCTGTGAGCAGATGCAAAGATATCTTTGGAAACACTAAGCAGGGATGTGAGGATGCGGGAAAGTGGGTGAGAAGGTGGTTTTATGTTCATTCCTTCATGCACACAAATAGGAGTCCTCTTGTGAACGTCCTAACCAGGCAGACACAGACCTCAGGCAGAAATGGATGCTCCCAATCCCTTTTGGGTTTGCCAGGCTGTTTGTTGGGCAGGGCACTTTGCAGGTGTATCACAGTCCAGCAGAGTAGCTCATCTGAAAAGAAGGGCAGGGAGGTAGCTCAGGAGATTATCTACTCCAGCTCTACACACTGACAATACAGGACTGGGTGCAAAAATTCCCCCTGAAGCCACAACAGCCACTGGGCTCAGTAGCTTTGCTAAAACAGTGCCACTGTGGCCAGCACCCATCGACCTTCCCCTCTGGGCTGCGATGCACCAAGACTGACTCTGTGGGAACTCCCAGGGTGTCCAGCTCTGCTGGATCTCGACTTTGGTGAATTAAAGCTCAAAGGAAAGATGACACTGGCTTTTGTTTTTTAAGTAGACCTTTGAGTAATTTCACTGTGCTCTAATCACAGGAGTGAAGTTCATTTTTGTCCCATGGCCACGGCTCCTTTCCCTCCTGCAGATGACGAAAACGCCTCTGGGAGTTTCGGAAGGAGTGAGCTGCTCTTGCCACAAGCCTGGTTGAACACAGGTGGTGAACAAATGTACAGGCGAGAAAAAAGAAGTACAGAGACAAAGAGAGAGCAAGGGGGGGGGGGGGG
>NW_010321409.1:38675-46407 GCF_000700745.2 Antrostomus carolinensis
AATAGTGGCTTGTGGCAGCTGTGTGATGACAGGCACCGGGATGAGCGGGCAGATACAAGACCCAGCAACAGTTGTGAACTAAAAGTTTACAAAGGCTCATTTCTTTCCCGCACTCCCACTTTACAGGACGTGAACTCAGGAAGAGAGAAAACCACAGACTCTGTGTCTGCTCAGCCTGACCGGGACATCCTTTAAGAACCAGCCAAAAACCAAAAGCACTGCGATGTGTGGCCAAGGGCCATGAAGAGCTCCTGCAAGACAGCAAATCCCAGAGGAGCCACCTATTTCCCAGTGCTGGCTGGCTCAGGAAGAGCCTCCCTGGCCTCTGGGATGTTGGCCATGGGCACTGAAGAGCTCACACAGAATTAGTCCATGAATTGGGCATTAGCTCTGTCAACTGGACAAGCTCTCTCTTGTGGCTGGAGAGTCAAATGGCATTTATTTTCCTCCATTCAGGTTTGCAGGAGATCCTTCCTGGAGCAAACTAAACACCTTCTTTTCTTCTTTTTTATTTTTTTTCCCCTCTTCTTCTTCCACTTATTTATTTTTTAAAGCCAATGCGTGTTCTGCTGTTACATGCAAAAGCCAAAGCAAGGACACGAGCATTGCCTCAGGACCCAGAGGTGAATTTTGAGCTGTTTCACTGCAGCAGAGAAACTGATAAGAGAGAAGTGGCTCACAGCCAGCTGGATTTATACCTGCACAAACAACACCCAGTGGATTTCCAGTCCATCACCATAACTGCTCCAAGCAGTATATGCCTATTCACAGGGAACAGGGAATATGGACCTGAAATGCTGGATTTGCTTCTTTTCTTCATTAGTGCTTATTTTGACTTTCTCTCCCAAGTAAATGGGCAAGTTCCACTACTAGTAGCTTAAGACATTGTTTATTGCCAAGAGAAAAAACTAATGTTCCCTTGCTATAGGCTTTATATTAAAAGCAGAAGGAAGAACATGGTTGAAGACTGCTAATGCAGCTGGCTGCTATTAAAAATAGTCTCCTCTAAGCTGGCTCTGATGCCAAACAAAAGAAACAGCTAAAGGTTTTCCCCCAAATAAAGTATCCTTTCATGAAAGAGAAATTCCACAGTCGGAAAAGATGTAGGTAAAAATCCTGGTGTGGGCAACTTTCTGAAAAGCAGTCTTTAGGTTTTCCTTTAGTATGAACTACAATTCTATTTCCACCACACTGTCCCATTGCAGGGAGCACAGAAACCATGAAGGTGCAGTTCCCACAGGTGGGACTGCCCTCCTAAGCAGGGCATCACTGCACAGAGAGGTGAAACACAAAGCAAGCAGACGTTTGCACGGAGCATTTCTTTGTGCCCAGATTTGCCTGGATGAATGGAGGTGGTTGCCTTTCCCCTGGGAGCTCTGATCCCCCCCATGCTACTGTGCAGCCGCTGCACTGGGTTCCTTTCACCAACAGGGAATACTGACTTCAAAATTGTTTTCCCAGCTCTTAAGCCAACGTACAATCTTGTTCTTTTACATTTAATGGCTTTAAAACAGTCAGGTTCCCTTCTGGTCCCAAATGCATATGCATTTCTTAACGTATTCAGCCTAAACTAACCCAGCTCTGATTACTGAAAATATTTAAGGATGCACTTAATTTAAAACATGTGAGCAGTCCCAGTGAGGTCAATGGGATTATGTTTGAATATAGCTACTTTCTAACCGCTCCCAGCCATGCCTCTTCTCCCCTGCACCCCAAGACGAGGGCCAGGAAAACTCAGTAACAGCCAATTTTGCCCCAGAAGAGCTTTGTCCATGAGGACAAAAGGTAAATGGGAAACAGAGCAGCAAAGCAATTTGCCCCAACATCAGAAAGCAAGTCACTAATGCAGCCAAGATGAGTACCAACAATCCAAGGTCCAATGGCTCCAGTGTTCAAAGGGAACATGGGGCTTTCACATCATCGCATGCTGCAAAAGCTTTACCCACAGCAGTGTTTCAACTGCCCCTCTCCCAAAAAACAGCCTGAAGAGGAATTAAAGGCAAAGTGAGGTTTGATTAGATTATTGTAACAGCCTCCTCCAAATAAATACAAGCTAAGAATAGTACCAGGGGACAGAGATCGCATCTTTCCGAGAAGCGGATAAGCTGCCCTCGCTGTAGGCACACACAAGCAGGCCAGACATGTTTACACCGGATGATTTAGCGCATCTGAATCTGTCAAGTTGTTTGATAACTTCATACTCAGGAACATTTCTTTCCTCATTACAGAAACATCCTGGTTTCCAGTAAGAAGTGTTGCTAGCACCGGAATTCCCCACATGCTGTTTTCAGCACAGCGGAAAGCAGAGGAGTTGATTGCTCAGAAAGAAAAGCTGTAGCTGGATGGCAGGTTTCAATGGGTTTCTGGTGGGTCTCCCCTTCCCTTCTTCTACCTTTTAAGATGTGGTGGCTGTGCCTATGCAATATGGACAAGCTGGATCCTTTCTTTCCCCAGGCTCCCGGCTGCAAAGCAAATATGCAATGCCAGTGCACAGTGCTATTTTTCCACCGCCGGTGCTCTGCAGGGAGACGGGATCCAATTTACCCCAGAAGCTCTGCTGCTGTGTTTCAGCTCTACAGGGACACTCCTTAATCTGCACGAGGAATCCAAAGGACTTGAAACAATAAGAGAAAAGGAAATAATTGTTTTAAGACACGTACTGAAATATCATTGTGTGGATGTACTTAACAGATGGGGAATGCGATGGCCAAATTCAGGCTCCCCTGGGCTAGTTTCTCAGAACTGGGCTGCCCTGTCCTTTCTGTGGGTAGAAAAATAGGAGTGGGATGATTTGAAAAGCCTCCTGGAGAAGTGATGGTAGCTGGGGTCCAGGGCTGTTGAAGACCCTACTTGTGCCAGGGATTTTGCAGGCCTCAGAGAAGAAGGGCACCATATGCATGGCCATATTTCTACACTATTCAAAGAATTCAGAAACCTCTGGGGAAAATGTTCACCTTAAAAAAAGGTAGTAAGAGACTCAAAATACAGGTGCTGTATCCATTTATACAGTGACCAACAGTGGCTCTTGGCTTGCCAGGCCTTGAAGGCTCAGGGCTGGGATGTTCACAGCATGAGGGGGATTCAAGTACCTGCTGGACACTCAAATGCAGTGAGGGTTGGATGCCTGGGCCCCACCAGCTGCTGCTGGCAGACCTAGTCTAGGTGACCATCCTCAGCAATGCTGCTGGTGGAGAGTCCAAGGAAGCGTCTTTGGGAGGATTTGATTTAGATCAGAATCGTGGTTTTGAAGGAGAAGTCCTGATTTTCTCCACTTTCTGCACTTTGGTTCCCACCACACAGAGGGCTCAGGCTGTGAGAATGGGATTCCTTACAGGTACAAATAGAAAGTACATCCCATCAGCTAATGGGTCGAAGATCTGACTAGAACTACTCAAAGCAAACCCCAAAATATGTACAGGGGGACATCAAGTCCTCAGCACCAATACTTCACTCTCCACATCCATTGCTATGGCACCATTGTGCCTGCTCATGCAGATACCACCTAGGCTGCAACAAGTTTGCTCCACACATCCTACATCAGCCATCCTGGGGTGCCACGTCCAGCTGAGCCCACTGTACAAAACATCCCAGCAATCAATGACCATCACAGGACAGGACTTTGAGTGAGGACAACCACGAGACTATGGGCCTATTTTTAAGGGCATTTTATTTCATGCTTCAAGGCCAGACATTGGCTCTGCAGGGACCCCAGCAACTTTGAGGCTAGACAGCACAGCCTCCATCTGCTTTGCAGAAGCAAATCTGCGTGCAGCCCATCACCACTGGAGGAAAGAGTTAGCAGGCTCCCAGCGCCATGGTGTTAACAGCCCATCCCAAAGATCTCTGCTGGTCCTCAACAGCCTCCCAGGAAAGGCTGAGAACACTAGAGCCACAGCTCCACAAAGAACACACGCGTACCCTGCAGCTGGCCCCTCTAGGCTGACACGCACATCACTGATCCACCTGAATCACTGCAATTGCAAGCGTTCTTCGGTACCAGAGCCCATCTCAACAACTCCCTGCAGCTCCAGGGCCAGAAAAACCCCTTGACACATGTAGGGCACTGGATGGGGTGCATGGCTAGCAGGACCCATCGCCAGCTACAGGAATTTGGACCCCACTCTGGGAGATGCCCCACAGCCAGGATCAGCAAAGAGATTTAAGGCAAGAGCTCCTACCAGTCCTGCTGGGAGCTGGGAACCTAAACCTCTACCATGGGGAGATTTGAAAACATCAGCCTAGGTCTGTTTCAGGAGTGGGGCCTGGGATTCCCTCCTCCTACCTCTCTCCTTTGCTTCAGCAACACAATGTCGCTCTTTCTCTGTTTCCGAACAAGGGCCTTGCAGGGCTCTCTGCATCAGAGATCAGGAGCTGCTTTGAAAGGAGGAACCCGCGGTTTCACCCCTGCTCTATTGAGAGACCTTTTGTGCCTCTCCAAAGCTCTCCGCTCTGCACCAGCCCCCGCAGTCGGCGGAGGGAAACGCTGCAGGAAGCATGGAATTATTCTGCTGCTGACAATCGGGAGCAGCAGTGTCCTCTGGTGCCTTCATTGTCCAAAGGTGTTTGAGTGTAAAGCTCACACATAATAGCGACTTTCCAACGATGCCTGTTGAAAAAGCCCTTTGGTGCTTGCCAGCCCTGCTGGGAATGCAAGACCTCAGGTGTCCGGGCTTATCTTCTAACCAAACTCATTCATTTAACAGCCAACTCCGATTACTCCTTGCACTTAAAAGAAAGCCCCAAAACAAAGGCTCAGCAGCCGCGTGCTCCTCAGCCATTCAGCGCTGCCGGTGCAGGAAGCAGGTGTTTCGAGGTCTGTGTTCCCACTCCAGTCTGAAGAGGCTGGAATAAGATACTGCCTTTTGAAACATCCACTAAAAAGAAAGAAAGAGGCAGCTCACCATCGCTTTGCAGGCTGGGGGCAGGTGAAGGGCTCAGCTAATTCATAGCACGAGCTGGTTGAGCGCTGCGAAAGGCATTCCCATGGAAATCTCTGCAAATATGGAAATAAATCCAGCTGTATTGTTTTCGCAGCCTTTTTTCTAATGGGCTTTCTGTGAGTGCTTGGGGATCGTGCACCTTTCACTGTGAACGTCTATGCACTCAGTTTGCTGGGAAACGGGCATCTGCAATGGAAACAGTCAGCTCCATGGCCCTACAATGACAATGGAGAGCACCCAAGCACCCATCTCACCAGCATCCCACTCTGTTGCTAAAGGCACTCGTAAGACTGGGAGCACTTGGCCAGCTCAGGTGAACTACGGCCACTTGGCTCTGAAAAATCTCACCTGAATTTAGAAAAATGTTTGCCAAAGCGCAAACTCTTGAATGAGGGGAAAAAAACCCTCCTTGCAAAAGAAAGATTTTAGTAGGAGCAAAAGATAATGTTCGTCACATAAGTAACAAACCGCAGCTTGGAATCATCCAAGCACAGGTCAGGGTGCCAGTGTGACCTCTGTGTTTCCCCTCATAAATTATATTAATTGGCATTCGCTATGCAGAGGTAAGAAAGGTTGAGGAGGGGGTGCTTATGCTGACACAAGCCCAAAGGCTTTGCTCTCCCAGGGCTCAGTCTGCCCTCAGGTGCTGCACCGAGTGCTTGGCAATGGGAATAGCTGGGGCAGGTGCTCTGAAATAATTCTTGAACATGGTGCTGAGCCACTTGCTCCTCAATGGCTCTGAAAACGTGCCCTGGCCACATGGCAAACATGAGTGGGATTTCCTGCACCTTTATTTTTTTATAAAAACACCAAACCAAAACAAAAAACCTATTCCACCAGAAAATCAGTATTTCCTGTCCCTTTTCTCACCCATCAGCTGAACAGAAAACACAGGGCTAAAGCACTGGTTCAGCTCAATCAGTTTCTGTCCTGTAGCATCCTCCGCGTGTTTGACAAAGGCTCCTTGTCTTGCTCTTACTACACATGGGATAGCTGGGCAGTGCCCAAGTCAGCATTGGACAAGCCCAGCCCAGCCCAGCCCCACAACCCAGATCAGAGAACAGCGGCACATTCAGCTCAAAATGGCCCAGACAAATTTCCCAGTATCTCTGGCTCTCAGCTGTACCTCAAGCTAATAAGCCTGCAAGCCTCGCAGCGCAATGGGGCCCTTCTGAAATGCGTGTTCTCTCTTAACCCAGCTATGTTAAGATAATAGCATCCCCCCACCTCCCTTTTTAATAAAGCTCCCAGTTTTAAAGATGCAACACAGTAATTTTTTAGAAGCTACATACAGGCCATCAGTGCTGCCTAAGTGCTCTTTACTTGGAGTACAGCACCAGGGGACTCCGAAAAAACTCACTCGCAGGCTAAAAATATTCCCACCTCATTATATACTCTGGTGGATTACTCAATAATTACACTTATTAGATCCGAAGGTAATTACTGTTTTACTAGTCAGGTGTCCCTTTTGTTAATACACAAAGTCAGCCACCCCACCATTACCTATCAGTAACGTCCCCCAGGCCAGCAGCCAGCGAGTCCTCTGCACTCATGCCACCAATGCAAGGAGGGTGCTCGTCCCCCTGGTAGTTACTTCTAAATGCCTCCTCTCCTCCTGCCACAGGGGTAAGGCTGGTGTATCCAGGCCACAGTCTGGCTCATATGAAACGAATGTGACTGTCAGGAGACAGAAGCTCCTCTCCTCTGCCCAAGCCTTCTGGTTCCAGAGCAGGGACACTTGCCAGACATGCATGCCACCTGCAGTGAGAACCTCATACCATGGGTGATGCCTTCAACATGACACAGATACAGCACAGTGGCAGCTCTGCGTGCGTGTGTGTGTGTGTGTGTGACAACCACTGTCCACACTGGAGTGAAAAGGGGCCACCATGCACCCATCCTCAGCAAGAGGTCCCATCAGGGCCAGGGCTCGGGAACCATTTCACCAAAACTTCCCTACAAACCTGAACACCTTCAGGAGCTACTTGCAGCAGCAAGCTGGTGACTTGCAGTTTGATTTAGGCTGTGAATAAGTTTCTTTCACAAACGGTGGCCAGATGAAGCCATTCCCACCTCCTACATGTTTACTACCACGGCTATGCCGGAGGTGCCTGATCAGCTACCAGCCAAACTGGTCTACGGGGAAGGAAACAGCCACCCAGGGGCTTGACAGCCCCTCTGCCAGGGGAGCTGTAGAAATCACTCCTGCAGAGCCATCACTTGGGAGCCTGCTTTTACTTTGGTCCTCATGTTGCTATTTCACAGGATGGGTTTCTAAGAGCAGATAGAGGGAAAACGCTGCCACGCTGCCAGCGGAAAATATGCAGGAATGAGAGGTCAGCAGTACAGTCCCCTCAAAATCCCAAAGCCATCTTAAAGGCTTTATTGTTTGGCACCTAATACTGGGGGCTGCTTTGTCTCTTCTCTCTGCATTTAAAGCTACACTCACTTTTGGGTTTTTGCCCAAGTCTGATCAGTTACCAAAAGGCATTTTTATTCTCTCCACAGTCATTTCTGGGAAAAGTAATTAATTTATGTTAATTTGGAGAGAAAAGGCATAGCGATGAACTTTTCAACTAATCCAGAGATAAATGGTAATACATTAAAAACTTACTGGTGATAAAAAGATAAGACACAGAAGTTATGATCTTTTCACCATAAAGTGCTGCTTATTGAAAGAAACAAATTATTTCGAGTAGCTTCAACCCTTTTCAAATAATCCAATTTAAAACACTGGTCCATTTTTTAAGCCGAGCTAAAATGTGTTAGGCTTGTTCCTCTAAGCTAGACGC